>NC_056725.1:1029180952-1029463452 GCF_019279795.1 Protopterus annectens
TTACTGTGCAATATTATAATCCAATGGTAGTATGACTAACAGTCAAGGCTTACCCTAGAGTGGCCTATTACAATAACCTCTATAAATATGCAATGTACTCTAGAGCTTATCTCTATACATTCCAGCCACAGGTGGTTTTAAAAATATTTAATAATAAATAATTAAAACACAAGACAAAACTACTACACCATAGAGATATCTAAGAGTTCAGGGATCACACATAAACTTAAAATAATACATTAGGACAGGTCTGACTTCAAAGAACAATACCTAATTAATCTTTACTAGCTTTAATTATTCCTACAAGAAACCACAGTGCTAAAACTTACATGTGAGCATGAGGTAGAGTGCTGATAAGTTGGATATCAAGATCAAAATGCTCTGCAGTCTCTTGTGAGAAATAGTATTTAAACATTACTAACAAACATGTCTCTAAGGCCGTCCCAAATTACATCATTTTTGACACTTAGGTTTTCCCAGTATTAATATTGTACCATCTTAACACCTGGTCTGAGTTCTCAGGCCACAAACTGCATTATTTAGCAATCTAAAACCTACTCAGACTCTTACAACAATATAAGGCATTTCATATATACATTCTAGCAGAAACTAGAACAAAAAAGCGCCTTCCACATCTAAATTCTGGTCATAAACTTTAGCCTTAAAACAATGGGCATGAAACCTTCATCCAGCCACACTGGAGCCGAATTCTAACATGAAAGGGTCACAACATGCTTCAATGGGCCAGTAGACTGCAATGTTGTCACATATTTTGCAGATACACATTTCACAGTATTCTTTACACTCAAGAAACATGCCTGTATTTTACATTTATTATGAAGAAAACATGCCTGTATTTTACATTTATTTACAAATGCCAGAATTATATATCAAATTTTATTTGACTAGGCTGGCAGCCTTCGCCCAGCTCTCCCTAATCGTCATGGTAATAACCTCCTTTTTTCTGAATGCAATCCCTTTACTTATGAGATGAACTAAGTGAAAGGCTTTTCTGACCACTGCCGCTATATGATGGTCGAATGTGGGTTTGTTATCAACCTGAGTGCCCATGTTTCTCACAACAGATTGTGTGTTTAGGGGGCTGCTGTTGCTGTGGTAGTCAATAGGGTTGTGTTTTTGCCAAATGGTATGATGATACATTTTTTTTGCATTTAGCTTGAGGCCATGACTTTGGCAAGAGTAATTAGTTGCTGTGAGATCCTCTTGCAGTATGTTAACATCATTTGGGAGGCAATAACAGCACCTGACTTACAGTTGTCCACAAACTTGTTCAGCCACAGGCCTTTTGTCTTTGCCTGGACCTCTGAGAAATAGTTTCTGAACAGTAGGGGTCCCAGGACAGATCTCTGGGGAACTCCACTAGTGACAGGTCTGCTATATAAGTTGGAGGTGCCTATTTTGACTTTGAGGGTCTTGTTGGTGAGCCAGTTGACCACCCACCTGATGAGATAGGATTTACGCCAAGTTGTGTTAGTTTTTTGATGATGCCAAGTGGGGGATTGTGTCAAAGGCCTTGGCCAAGTCAAGGTAAGCTGTATGTATTGACTTTCCCTCATCCAGAGCCTTGGTCACAGTCTCAAAGAAGTCAACCAGGTTCAAGATCTACCCTTGATGAATCCGAACTGGGTGGAGTCAAGTGCTTGGAGATTGCCTATGTCCTTGATTATGAGATCCATAATAATACGCTCCATGGCTTTACAGATCAGACTTGTCAAGCTAATGGGGCGATCGTTTTCTGGGTCAGTAGTGACACAACCTTTGTGAAAGGGGATGACAATGGCAGTTCTCCACTCTGCTGGAATGAAGCCAGTACTTAGGCTGTGGTTGAATAGGGTGATCAATGGTGAAGCCAGTTCTTGCTGGAGATGGTGCAGAATACATCCTGGGATACAATCAGGTCCCATGTTAGCTGTGTTCCTTCCCTTGGATAAGGCCTGTAACACTTGATCTACAGAGATGTGAGGTGCAGGACAAGTATTGGGGATGTCGAAAGGGCCTTTGGGGGGTGACAGGGGGTGAAGTTTGCACTGAACCTATCTGCTAGCAGGTTGGCTAAGTCAACAGGATCAGTGTAAGTGATACTGTTAAGTACTAATTCGGAACAAACCTGGGCTTTACCATGGAGGTTCCTGATGTAACTGAAGAAGACTTTATGGTTTCTCTTTGTTATGGAGGCTAGTTTTAATTCATAATTGGCCTTGGAGGTTTTCACTAGTGATCTAATTTTCTTGTTGAGGCTAAGGAAGTAAGGGGGGAGTTTTTCCAATTTGGAATTTGCTCCCTTTTACCCTTGGACAACAGTTTCTTCCTTTTGTTGTAAAGCCTGTTGATGGAGGATGTCCACCAAACAGGTTTGTATTTCCTTGAGGAGCAGGTTGTAGTTCTATTGGGTATGGCTGAGTCCATGCAGTTGTACAGATGCTTTTATACTGCATTGGCATACTGTTCAGCATAGTTGTCTGCATCCTGTGAGGGTGGTGGTGGTGTGAAGACATGGATACCCTCCCTTAGGAGGGTGTAATCAGCTTTTGAGAAGTTTTCTAGCTTGATTATGGCTGGGAGGTTGGGTGGGAGAGAAACTTTGAATGAGTCATTCTGATGATCTGATCTCACCAGGGAAGAACATACCATGAGAGTGGTGCATCGGTCACCCATGTTGGTAAGAACAAAGTCCAGAATGTTATTTCCCCTCGTGGGGGATGAGACGAGCTGGTCTAGTTCATTAGAATTGATGAAGTTGAGGAATCATTGAGAGAGTGCATTAGCGCAAGAATCGTTCATCCAGTCTATGGTGGGGTAGTTGAAGTCACCAAGAATCAGGGTGTTAGGGGGTACCTTGATAGAGTCAAGTAGATCCAGGTAAGAGTAGTGGGTGTCCTGAGTGAAGAAGGAGGTTCTATAGCTAGCTATAACTTGGAAGGGTATCTTGCCAACTGTAGGTTGTACCTGGAGTAGTTCCAGTGCATCATGCTGGCAAACCAGTCTGGAGGTATGCCTGTCCTTAATGAAGATAGAAACACCACCGCCCTTAGTATTCCCAACCTCATTTTGGTGTCGGAATGTGTGGAATGAGTTATAGCCTGGTAAGGCAGGGGTGCTCTCTGCAGCCCTGAACCACATTTCTGTGACTGCACCCTCAGCATCTTGCAGTGTAAGGAGGGCCACCAGTGAGCCCATTTACAGGTTAAGGCTCCTAGCATTAAGCAGCATGACCTTCAATTTGCTTTTTGACAGATCTTTTAAGTTGGAAGGTTTGCCTTTGGGACATTGTCTAAAAAAGAGACAATCAAGGAGGTGAAAGCCTTGGCCAGGATTCGAAAATCCAGTGGTAACAGGTGAAGGCCATCTCTGGCAAAGCATCAAGGCCCGTCAACCATGTCATCCCAGGCAGACAGATACTGGATCCCCTTGAAATGACTGCAGAAACTAAGCCAATGGTAGAAGTCAATCATTTTTGGTTGGTATTGTGGTGTCACTGTTGGTGAAGGTAGACTGATGCTTAGTCCTAGGGTTATACCTGCCAGGTGCACATACTCTGAGAGTTCAATCATGTCTCGCTTCATATAGTCCAGGGAGGTATGTCTCAAGTTATTCACATCAACATGTACAATGACAGAGTTGTACTTGTACTTGTTGTGCAGAGATTTAAGTGCTTGTGTGATGTGGTGGATTCTGGCACCAGACAGACAACTGATCACAACCTTTTCATTGTCGAGCCTGGTGAGGGGACATCAGTGTGTCTCACAACTGAGTCACCAATGACTAGTGTGTTTGGCTTTTTGTTATGTCTTGTGGTCTGTAATGGTTTATTGTTTTGTCTTATGTGCTTTGTTTGTGAGACACTGGTGTGTTGTCTGCTGTGTGTGATGTGTTTGGAGTTGTGTGTGGAATGTTTATGAGTGGGTTTTGGAGGCCTCTGTTGATTAGATAAGTTTTTCTTGAGGACTTTTGGATAGGTGTGTGTGTGTGTGTTGTGCTTGGCTGTGTTGTGTGAGTGGTGTGGTGTTTGTGTTGGCAATCTCCACTTTGTCAGAATTACTGACTGTGGCACGAGAGAGCATGGACTCCAAGTTACTGATGTACATGCATTTCTCGCAGTCTATGTGCTAGGAGAAGAGGGTTGTCAGTAAACAAGAGACAGGTGCTACACTGTCTCAGTATGCCCATGTCAACCAGGTTGCCAGTAGAAAGTCATGGGAATTGTCCAGCCATAGATTTCCAAAGGCTTGTGCGGACTTATGGAGAGAGGGTTTTGATAATTGTTTCTCCACAAGACTGTAGAACCTTCTTAAATGTAAAGTAACTGGCCTGAAGCAGAAATGCTAAGACCAAAGCTAAAAAACGTTTGATATAGTGACTCCATAGACACCAGGATACCCATGCTACTGCATGACCTGCTATTCTTTGCACTCCTTATATTTGGGCCTTTGTCTCACTACTGTTTATAGCTTTGTCCATATTTCCTGCTGTAAGTGGTTGTAGGTATGATTTATTTATTTTATTTTTATTTTACATTTGTTGACCGGGCTAGTCTAGCTGGATATATGTCCATTTTTCAGTAGAGGCGGGGAGAAAAGCTCCACTAGTTGTAACAAGTATCATTATAAAAACAAGGAAAGGGAGAAGGAAAAAAAAGAGGTTAATCTGGATTAGTGCGCAGCAAAGCCCGATGTTTATTGAGATAAATTTTTTCTGTGTCTTTTAAAAAGTGGGAAAGAGGTCAAAGATGTGATATCAGAGGGCAGTTTATTCCATATTTTTCCAACAGAGTTGGAGAATAGATGAGATATGAAGTCATACTACACACAGGGTTACAGTCTTCACTCCTCTCACTATACATGTTTTAGCAGGATGTCCAGCATTCTGCCCCATATGTCTGCTCTGTTGCTCATAACATTGTGTTTTCCAGTACTATACTACTAAATGGAGCCCAATGAATTGTTGTAAGCATTGACACAGTTAAGTGATGGCCTTTACATCCTGCTGCTACTCTGACCTGTTGCTACCTGCACCTTTAAGGTTACTCAGTGCATGTATAATGTCTGTAGGTTTGGCCCTCTTTCCCTCCATGGTCTCTGTCTTTGTCCAGCTGTCTTGCAGTAACAGACTGAGGCATATTGACAGTCTTTGGGACTCCTACCATAGGAGCACCTCACATGCAAAAGTTGTAGGTGCAGCTGGCTTTGAACAATGAACACCATCAACCATAGTACAGTACTTAGCCCACTGAGCCACACCAGCCATCAGAACATGAGGCTTACTTCCTCACACTATTAACAGTAGACATACATAACACTGACCCCTGCATATTGTGGAAATTAGAATATGCAGCCAGGTTGTTTGGGACAGCCCTGAGATCGTGTGATGTGCTGATATATCCATGCAAACATACTGTTACAGCAGTTATATGGGGACACTGATGTGTTGGGGTAGGGGACTCTAGCATTGACATTCATGCGTCTGTCCTATGACCCCGCTGTTTGGTATTTCCCTTGCATACTGCAGTGGGTTTTGTTACCTTGAGGTCTACTGCATATTATTGGGCAGTCAGTATTGGATAAAGTACTTGTTGCCCCATGTAGCTGTTAGTTCTCTACAAGTAGCCCAGTAGCCCACTCTATTCCCTTGCATACATCCAGCAGGTCCATACATACATTACCATAGTGTAGTACCCCATACATTTGTTGTAAAGGAGAGTGACTTACATTGTCAATGCAGCAGTTGAGATACCTGCGTTGCAGGGCTGACTCTTTCTGATGTACATAGTACACAGTCAATACATGGTGAGATATAGATTGTGTTGTGTGGCTGGCATCCTTTTTACTATGTATGCAACTCAGAGTAAGGTGTCAGTCCTTAGGACCCTAGGTTGGTTGCGGATGAGCTATGCTTTGCCTCTTTGCCAAGGCCAGGGCATACTGGGCATGCCTACTTTTGCTTACGGAGAGAGCGTCAGGGGGATCCTCCTCTGAGTCCCCCTGTGGATGTAGCTGTAGGGACCTTGACAGTGGTGAGGAGTGTGTGTCCCTTCCCTGTGCTGATCCTGCCACAGTTATTTCTGCAGGATCATATTGTGTAGCATGGCACATGCTGTGAACATCTGTGCACATATACATATAGCTGGAGAGTACTGCAGGGCTCCACCAGATATCTCGAGGCACCAGAACTGTGACTTGAGCAGCCCAAACACACACTCTGTGATGTTCCTAGTTTGTGCATATGCCTCATTATGGCATTCTTCAGTAGGTGTGTGTGCATTTCTGATGGGTGTCATCATCCAAGGTTCCAGTCATTAGCCAGCATCCTCCAGTAGATGGCTGTACGAGATGTCCCCCCCGGCAAACATCTGGGACAGCTGTGATGCGTGCCAGATATGGGAGTCATGGTAACTGCAGGGCTGCCAGCACACACATTCATGATAATGCCCTGGCCATTGTACATGACCTGGCAGTCAATGGAGTGATACCCTTTATGCTTGACATAGACTCTACCCTCCTCACCAGGTGGTGCTTTGATGTGAACATGAGTGCAGTTTATGGCTCCCAGTACGTCAGGGTAGTGTGCTACATGGTAGAAGATATGCATACTGCTTGCCCACTCCTCAGGGGTGCGGGGTAAATAAATGTGCTCACTGGTGTGTGCTTGTATGGCAGCCAGGAACTGGTAGAGTACCCTGGATGCTGATGCCTGTGAGACCCCCATCATGTCCCCAGCTGGTCTTTGAAAAGTACCTGTAGCTAACATTCTAAGGGCTACATATACCTTTGTTTCCATTGGGATGGGTTCTCCTCTGTTGGATCTGGGCCTGAGTTGAGGGCGGCAGAGCTCAGTGAGTTCTTGTAGTATGTCCCTGTCCACCCTGTAGTGCTCTACAGTTTCCAGCTCATGGAGCTTCTGGAAGGTTACCCTGGGCCTGAACACTCTTCCCCTTCTCAGTCCAGGCCTATTGTCAGCACCAGCAGCACTGACCTCAGCATCTAGCACATACAGATGTAGTAGAGCAGCAGCAGACCCTAGCATTATATCAGTTAAAATTCCCAGGTCTGTACTCCAATGGTGAGAAATCATATTGTAGGGTGTATGTATCATTTATAGTGGTCTGTTACAGATGCAGCTTGTATGATTATAGGTTCATAGGTTGGTACTGGGCTATCTGCCCGAAGGCATATATTAGCCCAGCCATGTTGTGCAGTATTCACCGCCCCTTTAGTAGTTCCCTAGACCCTTGTACTAGCATCTAGTACCCTTGGCCCCTATCTAGTAGTGCTGTTGGTGTGATCCCCGGTGTGAACTTTCTGTTACCCATCCACTCATCAAGGTTCCTCTTGAAGAGTGATAGTGAGGGGCTCTGTCTTATGTAGATTGGGACCCTGTTCCATAGTAAGGGAAGTCTCTGCAGAGGAATCTATCCCTCCAGCATGTTCTATTCATTGTTGTGTTGAGGTTTATATCCCTATAGCGTGTAGCTCAAGTAGATTTGGTTTTGCTAAGATGGAGCATGTTCAACAATTCTGGGTTGGACATGGCTCTGTATGTTAGACAGAGATCGCCTCTGAGAAAGTGGTATGCAACAGAGAACAGTCTTAGCTTTTTCAATCGTGCTGCATAGGGCAACTGTTTGAGGCCAGTAATCCTCTTGGTTAGGTACCTTTGTGGTCTCTCCAGCTGCTGGAGATGTCTAGCCAGGTACATTCCAATTGGTGCATTGTACTCAATAATGGGTCTGATGAGGGAAGAGAAGAGGGGCACCATTACATCCTTAGATCTTGATGCGAACCCTTTCTTGATCAGATGGGTCACATAGAAGGATTTTCTAACCACTTTGGCAACATGGTTATCAAAGGAAAGCTGACTAGCTACTTGGGTCCATAGATCCCTTATTTCTTCTTCAGATTTCAGGGGATTACCTCCTATGTTGTAGTTTGCATGTACTCTGTTTTTTCCAAAGGGGATTACTACGCATTTTTTTTGCATTTAGCTTGAGACCATGGCTTTGACACCATGCATTAGTCTCATTTAGGCCCTTCTGGAGGATCTCCATGTCAGCCGGATTGGCTAACTATGATGCATTCCACCTGCCAGGTACATAATTGAGAGGTTTGAAAGGCCAAGTGTAAGTGGAACAGGGGTTATCTGTAATTTATGCATGATCGGCTTTCACTGGCAATTTTCTTTTGTATTTTTTTAGCTGCCTTCCCTGATAAGCACTGCAGCATGGCACACAAGTCCACGTCTCTGGTATAAACAATGCTCAGCAGTCAATAGACACACCCCCATGGAAGGGCATGCTCAGCACAGCTCAAAATAGTTAAAACATGCACCCCACAGCTAAACAAAGCTGGATACTACACTATTCTAGGGCCTGCCTCCTTAGCAACCACTGAAATCTATCATTGTACATACTCCATGGAGGGCCCTATAATGCATTATTCTCACATATTTCTTATTTTTAGTTTTTAATATTTTTTTGTATAACAGCCCATTTGTGCATTGCTAAGTGCCATGCAAACGTAATATGGGTATTAAAAAAATTATATTACATTATTTTTTGGACACACAGGGCATAGTTTTGCACATATCTGTCCCTACTATGCAATGTCTGACCTTCTAAATGGGCTTTTACAGCCCCTGTTCAGTTTTTACTTTCTTGTACACAGAAAATTTCCTTGTACACTTTGGATACCAACACAGGGTCTGCAGGACTGCCTATCTGCTTTCTGGATCACTCCAGCACCCTCATCTGCATGCAGTTCTCCTGCTTATGAGGTGATTTGCATGCCACGTATGTCCACACACTCATGCAGGCCCCTCTGGTCTGTTTACTGGATCACATGGCTGCTTACTTCCATGTAAGCTCCAGGCCACTATGCCTACATGGAAAATTACTCCGTGTAAGCTTTATTGAATTCCCCAAATAGTCTTACCTCATGTGCTTTTCCACTCAAAGGAGCTACTAAATTGTCTCACACTTCATATCTGTCTTTACTTTGAATCCTTACCACATAATTCTGTTTTTCATTTTCTTCTGCCTTCATTCCTGCTACTCCCCTTTTGCCTTTTTTTACTTTTTCTGCATATGATTTCTTTTTCATCTCACAACTATTCTTCAGGATTGTCTCTGCATCCTCCTTTGCATTTTCTCCATAATGTCTCCCCAGGAAACTGGGTCACTCTCCACCACCATTTTTTAAGTAATCCCGACTGGAGGGCTGTATCTTTGGAACATTAACTCAGAATCCTGCACACGTTCTATAGTCTCGACATTTGCTTTCTCCTTTATTTCTTTCACCACTCTATCATCTTCTTCTCTCTCTCCATCTGCCTCCCTGTTTCACTGGGTTGCCTCTTCACCTGGAATGGAAACAGGAAGTGCTCCTCCAAAATGGGTTGCAGTCACAATATTGAGTAGGGGAAATTCCCTGCTGCACTGGCCAAATTTTCTCTAGTGGTAGAAATACCACCTTGAGTCTCCCCTGAAAGGAGGCTACTAGCCTAGTGGGAGGAACCCAGTCAACAAAGTAAATAAATAAATACATTTAGAGTATAGACAGATCCCAAACTCAATACCATATTGTAGAACAAGTCACTGTGAAGTATGAATAGAGTTAAGAAAAAGAAATGGCTGCTACCTTCATTAAACTCATTAAATACAGCAGTTTAACATGTTTAAAAAATAAACATTTATTTTATTTACTTATTTGTTCTCCGGGGTACAGCAGTGGTTGTCATGGACCTTTTTCAGACTTATCACAGGAGCAGTGTCTGGACTTGCTCACAGTCCAACAGTTAGGTAATGAAGGCTGAGAGTTTTGAAGGTTGAACTAATGGATCACAGGAAATAGCTCTTAGATATACAAATGTCCTTCTTTCATAGGAAATAGCTCCTAAATCTTCTAAGCTAACTGCCAGACCTACCTAAGTAAATAGCAACAAAACTAAAGGAGGTAATTTAGCTAACAAAACTAACTACAACACAGTTACAACTTTCTGTTTTATTCTCCCTTCTCTGTCCGCAACATAAAAAGTCAAATTTAATGAGTATGGGAAAATAAAACAAAAGTACTATGGTGTATGTGTGTGTGAGCATGTATGCCTGTACGTGTCTTTATATGTGAGACAAACAGAGTGAGAAAGTCTCTATGTGTTTGTGGGAAGGAGAGAGAGGAAGAAAGAAAGAAATGTGGGAAAGTATATCTATGCACCTACTGTTCAGCTTCTTTGTTCAAGAATTCTGGAGAAAGACGACAATAATAGGAGAATTTTAAATATTACACTAATTTACTCAAAAAGTTAATATACCGACAGATTTTGTATCAATATACTTTTTCCAAACAATATAAAGTTGTTCTTCTTTCAGCTTTTCCCGGTTAGGGGTTGCCACAGCAGAACTCCGGTCCGTTAATGATTGGCAGTAGATTTTTTATGGTGCCGAGGTGTCAGCTTGACGCCCAACCTTCAAACTAAGGCACGCCCATTCTATGCATGTCTTTTGAACGCCACTCGGCTGCAGGGAGGTCATGCAGACTCCACACAGAATTCACTCCAGCCGAGAATCGAACGGGAGAACCTCTTGTTGTGAGGCGACAACGCTAGCACTGCACCACCACGGATGAAACTAAAATGGCAAGATTTATTGACTAACTGCTCAGAAGTTTAATAGAAAATCAAACATCTTGCAAAGTACAAAGCAAAAATATGAAACAAAAATCAGAGGCATTCTACAAAATTTGGAACAGTTAAGAGGTAATTAGGATGGGTAAGGAGCGATGCATTGCCTTGCATTGAAATTTTTTTCATTTATTTTCTCACAGTGAGACATCTGAGGTGTAGAAAGTCAAGAAAGTTACTGTAATTGCTTGGCAAATATGTGTGCTTGTGTGTGTGTGTGTGTGTGTGTGTGTGTGTGTGTGTGTGTGTGTGTGTGTGTGTGTGTGTGTGTGTGTGCAGGCATGTGGAGGGGGCATTAAATACTTAAATGTATTATTTTCAATGTAAAACATGTACTCTAATTGCAATTACATATCTTGCATCAGCTATGAAACATTAGCCAGAGGAACTATTTCTGCACCAAAAATATATGTAAAAATGTATAAACTAATAATATAACAAATACCGACAATTTAACACAGCCTATATTCTAAGCACAATAATGTCCTCCAGGGTAAGCATTATTAGGGAAATAATTGACCTACCAGGGTAGAGAGGTGCATTATTTCCCCAGTAATACCCACAGTGTTGGGCACTATTGATTGCTTATAAGCCCAATTTGTTAGCACACAGTAACTTCATGAGGCATACTTAAATGGACTTGACTTTCTTCTTGATTAGATTTGATTGAATTAAGCTTTATCTAGTTATGTTTGAGAAAAAAAATATTAAGCTTTCCTATGAAAGAAGGGCATTTGTCTGTGTAATTCCAGGAATAACTACAGCATTGACCAATGAGATGTTCTGTACTGACTGGTGGGGTAGCTGGGAACGTGATGAAATACATTGTTTGATCATGTGAGAAAATACTGAGCTAGTCTTTTGTGAATGCAAAGTTTTTTAAATGATCTGGTTGTACTGGGACTGTATGAAACATGTCTGTGTTAAAATGTATGCAGAGACAATGGACAAATTATACTATAAATGTTCTACCTGTTGACAATTACAAGGGTGACAGTAGAATCAGGGCAAGTAGACAGCATCTTAAAATATTTTATTAATGGGGTAGTTATGCAAAATGGTGGAGGTACAGCATTGTTTTGTAAGGTATTTATATTACTGCTTTAATATATTAATGCATTTCATTTTGATGACAGCTTTCTACTTGTTTGTCATAGGTAAATACTCCAAATATACCTGTGTAACTGTATAAATTATGAATTCTCATTGTTTCTAGGCATTTAATTCAGCACTCTACTGGGTAAAAAAGGAAGAGAAAATTAAAGTGCCAGTTAATAAAATTCAAAGATTTTTGCTCAGTAAACTAATACGCATGCAGAATACCTCACTTAATAAGGATAATTTAGTGGATGGCAAAGAAAGAATGAAATAATTAGATTTTAGACTTACTTGAGTTGCTAGAACTGCCAAAATAAAGCTGGGTAATCTTGTTTATTTCTGTAGTGAATGTGTTGCTAACATACAGCAGAGATTTAAATGTCTCAGTTCTGCTGCACAGATTCTATCCTTTTCATTCAATTTTTGTCACATTTTCTAGAATTGTTTTAGCTAATGGCATGATGCAGAGATTATTAATAAAGCCTTTGAAAATAATGAGTTGAACAGCGAGCTACTGAAAAACTCACTGACTACCATAACATGATTGACTACCTGCCTTCTAATATGCTGACAATGCCCCAGAATACAGCAGCCTTCTGACAATGAAATGATGGATTCTTTTTTATAAAACTTTAAATGATCAAGACTCAAGTTGCTAAATAAATAATACAGTTGTTATTATTAATGCTTTTTTTTATAAAATTATGTTTGACTTCAAAATTAAACTGGAAGAATATCTGTAACGATTAATGATTTGAGAAGTTTTTTAAAGCAAAACAGTGTCAAAAATTTTATGGCTCGTTGCTTACATTTCATATTCAACTGACCATTTGACTGAAGGTTTTTCAGTTGGATCTACATCAGATTTTATTTAAATAGCACCATCAAATCACACAGTATTATAACTGCCATCCAAAATAAAGACAAAAACATGAATGCAACCTTTGCATGCACTGGTCTCCTGCTGATAAGGATATGTTCATGTAACAGGTTGAAACCCCATATTTCACTTCAGGACAGAAACCTGATCTTTCTTATCCTGATAACTGTTCAGTAAGATTATTTCCCAAGGAATGTGTGATTAGCTTGTATTGTGTGATCACAGGGCTGGCAGAAAAATGGATTTATTTTCCTTGGTGCTCGATTCCTTTACCAGGTGTAACTGTATTGCTAATGGACCATGACTAATCCTGTAATGCCTTAGGTCTAATTAGTATCTAATGAGACCCTCCTTTTTTCTTTTCTTTTTTTCCGCTTCAGTTGATTTCTCTGTCAAGTGACGCCAGATACCAGGTTAAGTTTGCAATTTTAAGTCTGTAATTACTACCCATATTGACATCTTCAGAAGCTTTGCTTTACCTGTACTATTTTGGGAATCCATTTCATCCAGATTCGTCTTCACAAGTGATGTATCCTGTTGTATAGCCCATTCCACATTCAGCTTGAGGTGTGTTATTATGGTCCATATATATATATATATATATATATATATATATATATATATATATATATATATATATATATAGTGGTGCAGTATAAATACAACTACCTTTGTGCTCTGGATTAAATATGTTTGTAAATTCTGAAAGATGATTTTACAGTCTGAGAACAGACTTAGCTTTCATGCTACAGCTCACCGAGTGCAGTATATTCCTGAAGTTAGTTAATATGTGCTCTTTAGTTTAAAAAAGAACAAAGTTACAAATGGGCTATATACATCAATCACAATTTTTTCTAGTGATAAATATTTTGAAACACATTTTTTTTCATGCAAGCTCTTTACACATGTTAAATTCCATATTTCACCAGTGGTCTTTAAGGATGTTAGCAGTCTGTAAAAAGACTGAAGAGAGTATATTGCACATTTCTTAATTAAATGTCATGTTGAACATCTTGCTTAGAATAGGATAGAGTATTATAGATGACTAGAAAGATACAGGCATGTGTGACTGATTTGGATTTGTTGGATAGGGCTGAGAATACAAAATGATGGGGGGTATTCATAGTCTACACGTTTACCTGTGCATAGCCATAGCAGGTATCTGCAAAGAGTGCTGCTACAATATATTCACATTTACTGACTGCAGGTCATGTGTGAAGACTACTGCAGAGTGAAAGCTTCTGTGAAGGAAATACCCACTTTTGTGAAATGCTCAAAGTTGGTGAAGTAATACTGTAAACATGTGGAAATTAGTACATTAAAATGCAAAGGGTTGGATGAATTTTTGATACTGTGGAGGTGTGTCTGTGCACAAGCCAGATAGAAAAACTGACAGTTAAGGCAAGTGGCTCACAACACAGGTATTTATGAATATACAGGGGTTTTTATGTATTTTCTGGGGGGGAGGGCTGCCCTTATGTGAACAACCTTATTGTTTCATTGAAAGATGGGAAAGGGGAAGATTGAAGAGGTGGAAAATGGCAACATAACAAAGAGCGATACATAGAAGGAACACATCAAGTGGTCAAGGAGGTGGGAGATGAGGGTTCCATATTTTTGTTGGGGGATAGACACCCTATTATGTAAATACTTTTTTATGTAACAGGGTAGTTTGGGAAAGAGTAAGTTAAAGGGTGTAGGAGAGAACTGGGGAAGGAGGACAGTAATGAGGAGTTGTTGCTAGGCACACCACAGGACCTCAAATGTTTCTACTGCTTGATGGCTGTTCAGTGGAAGACCCTGATGTTGATGGGGTGGAGGCTTATGTTGATGTGGTGGTTGAAAATGACTGAGGTAGCAAGTCTTGCACCCAATGTAGAAGATCTCTCATGGGCTGAAGTTGCCCCTCTTCACTGTGCAGTCTACCACATCCTCCACTAAGTTTCAAAGCTCATACCCTTGTTCAGTTTTTGACCAAGTTGTATGGTCTATATTTGCAGCATGAATCTATGATCAGCACCAATTGCCCTTATCCAAGATGGACACAGGTGACACCCCCAGGGTAAATTTTGTTCTCCCATCTAGTTGTCTCAGTTATGCTTTAATAGGGTCATTGAGTAATTCTGTTTTACGTGAAATGGGAGTTTGCTCCAAAAAAGTGGCAATCTCTGGGAGACATATCTGTCTTTCCAGCATGTCCTGTTAATGTCACAGGCTGGGTTAAGATCTATAGTGCAAGTGAATCTTGTCTCATTTGACTTGTGGATGTGCAGCATTTCCATTAGAGCAGGGTCCAAGACTGCTCTGTAAGCCAAGTACAATTTGCATCTCATCAACTTGTAAGATACAGAGTACAATGACAGGGCCTTCAGTCTGTCCATATAGGTCATGTGTTGAAGGTCCTGAATTTTCTTGCGGAGAAACCTCTGAGGTCTCTCCAACTGCCGCAGGTGTCTGGTGAGGTACATAAAGAAGGGAGCCTTGTACTCTATTAGTGAGGGATGAGTACTGGGGGGTTATAACATCCTTATCTCTGGATGTGATGTCCTTACGTATGAGATGTGCAACATAGAAGGCCTTCCTTACCACTGTGGACACATGGTGATCAAAGTTAAGGTTGCTATCAACCTGTGTTCTCAGATTTCTTACTACAGGGTTTGAGCTAAAGGGGGTATTGTTAGTATTGTAATTTACAGGGACTTCCACTTTGCCGAAAGGGATGATAGTGCACTTTTTTGCTGTTAATTTAAGTCTGCGGCTTTGGCAGCAGTCATTTGTCTGTGTAAGCCCTTTTTGTAGTATGTCAACATTGCTGGGAGACTCAATGATTGCACCCAGTTTGCAGTCATCATCTGACTTGGTAAGCCACAAGCCATCTATTTCTTCTGGACTTCTGAGAAATAAATTCCAAACAGTAGGGGGCCTAGCACAGATCCTTGTGGTACACCACTGGCAACTGGTCTGCTGGTTGAGGTGGAATCCCCAACTTTGACTAGACGTGTTCTGTCGGCGAGCCAGTTGGCTACCCATCTAGTGATATATGGGTTTATTCCCATCTGGGTGAGTTTCTCAATGATGCCTGAGTGGAGGATTGTGTGACAAGCCTTGGATAAGTCAAGACAGGCTGTATGTACTGTTTTACCTTCATCCAGGGCCTTGGTGACATTCTCAAAGAAGTCCACCAGGATTAATAAGAAGCTATCAAATGGTAGTACATTTTATAATGACAATGTATTCTGCAGTATGCTAGTGATAAGCTTCAAATAAGCAGGTTTAATATAAGAAACGGTGGCATATTTTGCAAAAAAAAAAAAATTCTGCAATAAGCTAATAAATATATTATGCTTAAGTTGTTTAATGGCAGCACATCATTTCTGCAGTTATATGTCATTGCTCCTTACTTGTGCATGTGCATTAAAAAAAAGAAAAAGAAATACTTCAGATGATATTCAACTGAATGCTTACCTTAATCGTGCATATTTACTGCAAAAGAATATTTGCTATTTGCATAATCACAAGCAACCTTGGTAAGCCTCTCTAATCTTCTCTGCACTTGGTAACTTATAATTTATTTCCTCATCAGCTACAAAAAATGAAAATAATTAATTGTGTGTGCAGTCGGTGTTTCATTGCTTTAATTAAACTAATTATATGTGAGAAAGTGCTAGTGTGTGTCACATTCTGCAGGATTGATAGTGATTAGGCTTCATTAAATTCCAAGCTAACACTGACCTAGTCCAGTTTTCCTCGTAAATATTGTGGTATAGTTAAGTTGCATTTGGACATGCTCTGCACTGCCACTTGTTCTCGTGGAAAGTGCAGCTCTGTGCAGCTTGTCCATAGCCACCTGAAAGCTATCTACAGGTATCTGAACAGATACACATGCATATATTACTGCAGTTTTTAGAGCTCAGTACAGCTGACCTTAATTTGCATACCAAACATGTAAAGTAGTCTGAATTTCCATCAAAAGCTGCCATATTTATCTGCAGATTGGTCGGGTTCGGCAACATGTGCTTTGGGAAACTGCAAACTTTTAAAAGTACGCTCATAACAACTTTGCAGTTGTAAGTTAGCACAGCATGGAAATTCAGCTTGATGGATAATTACTTCCATGAAAAATGTTTTTTTTTTAAGTTTAAGCAAATGTTACATGTAATTGTTGTATGCTGTTTGAAATGACAGGAGTGGTAATGGCAGGAGTTGGGAATGTGAAGTTTCATTTATTAATAGTGAACATCCATGGCATGTTATTTATACAAGAAATGTGTAATGAGAGGTCAATAAACACTTCAATGTTTGCAGGTCTATTTGCATAACACACTGTGAGAATGGAACGTACAAAAGATGAAGAGGGCATTGTCCAGCTTTGAACTGTGCTTTGCTTTACTGATATGATGAAATTATTGCTTATACCATTGACTGATAATGATGTGACAATTTTGCTTGGATTGGATTTAAAGTTTCTTTTCCAATGGTGCTACAAGCATGGTTCGGAAAGGGATTTAGGTGTAAGGAATTCAGGCACGCTTACATGTCCTTTCCTGCAGGGCTGATGAGTATGTTTCATTTTGTTAGTCCTAGCTTCATTAGGATTACACATATATTTTGCTCCAGGCTAATGTATCTTTACAGACAATTAAACTAATTAGAAGAAATGGGTCCTCATGGGTGCCTTCAGGACATATGTCGTGTCATTTTGGAAATGTGGGAACAAAATAAAATGAGACAGCAAAGGTATAGAGGCAAGTGGTTAAGGATATAAATTATATATTTTTTTTGGGGGGGGGTTGGAATTGCACATTGACACAGTGCTGAAAAAGAGAAATATTATGGTAGAATGTGCCTGTGCAAAGGCAAGACAGAGTGCAATTGCCCATAGCAGTAGTGGTGAGAGACTCCCCAAACTTAAACCTTTAACACCCGATGAGGAATACCACCTCTCCATATTGGGAGATAACTATGACACTGATGATAGCATGGCTATAATCAGAGGTGTTATGAACAATGGCAACTACCCACCTCAGCAACATCCACAGAATTGCGTTCAGGAAGTTTAGTGCCTCCATAGTGATATATTCACATTAAGGTGGTGACCTCAGAGGTTAAATGGTTACATGTAACACACAACATTGTCTAGCAACAGGTGAGCATATCATGTCTGCCAATCATAAAAGTGAAGTGAGGGTGCAGGATAAGTGACCTTAACACCTCATTACACTGCGTTCAGTGGAGAGTTCCATTGTCTCAGTATATAATTAATGAATTCTGCACAGGGTAAGCAGCAGAAAGTTGCAGTTCATATTACCAGCAAAGCTAGAAAATGCTAGCAGCATAATAGTAAGCACTAATATACCCCAACACTTGATTACCCAGCAGGGCAAGGCTCATTATTCACCCTTCATCAACCAAGTGACTAAGCAGCTCACCCTACTATTCACGTATTCCCAAAGGGCAATTTCAGTTATACTCTCCAGTCCAGCTAGTGAACCTGGGTATCCTGAGGCAATGTTACAACTGCCTCATGTACACAGACAACCCTCTCATCCTACCACAAAACATTAACATATGCGAGAGATGCAATTATATAGCTAAATTGGAGGCTAAGCTCTCTCCACCCAAGACTGGAACAGGCAGTCATGAGGAGAAGGTTAACACTTGCACCACACCTCCAGCCTCACATAGACATACTAAACCAGCACTGGCAAAAAATACACATAAATACACAAAATCATACTCGGAGGCTCTAAACAAAAACCTGCAAAAGCATCATAGAGCTCCAAAGCAGACACCCAAAAAAACTGCACCTCCCATCACAAACCAGACAACACATAAAACACAAAATCAGTGTGCCAACAATCACAGCCCTTAAGACAAAATAACATACCTAACACACTAGTAATAGGTGACTCTATAGTCAGGCACACTGACATCCCACTCACTAGACTGGACAAGGAGAAGGTTACTGTTAGCTGCCTGTTGGGAGCCAGACTCTGCCACATAACACAAGCACTCAGGTCACTCCAGAACAAGTACAAATATAACTCTGTCATTGTTCATGTTGGTGTGAATGACCTGAGACGTACCTCCCTGGATTACATGACAAGAGATATGGAAGAGCTCTCTGATCATGTAGCTCAGGTGGGTATGACCCTGACCCTGAGTAGCATACTACCCTCACCAAGAATGATACTGCAGTATAAAGAAAAAATGATCAATTTCAAAAATTGGCTAAGCTTCTGGTGTCATTCAAAGAGGATCCAGTGTCTGTCAGCCTGGGACGACATGCTCGACAAGCCTCGTTGCTTCACAAGAGACAGCTTGCACCTGTCACCCCTAGGCTTTTGAATACTGGCCAAGGCTCTTGCTGCCCCCATAGTGCCTTTTTTAGGCAAGGCTCAAAAGTCCAACCCACCTCCATAAACAGCACAAATAAAAAAAATGAGGGGTCTGCTACTCAACGCCAGGAGTTTAACATCTCAAAATGCATGCGCTCAAAGCACTCCTCAGTATGGAGAACATTGACATCTGTGCAGTAACTGAAACCTGGTTCAAGGCTCCACAGAGCACCCCATCAATACTGGGCTACAACTCATACCACACATTTCGGCCACAGAACATGGACCGAAACACAAAAAGAGGGGGTACATCCATATTCATCAAGGATACATACACCTCTAGGTTAGTGGCGCAGCATGATACCTCTGAGATCATCCATGTGCAACTAACATCGGGCAAATCTGCAATGCAAATTGTGGTCTGCTACAGATCACCCTCTATGATCCAGGACTACCACTCCGCCTTTTTGGAGACACTGGAAAACATGAAGGTCCTACCAAACACCCTGATATTGGGCGATTTCAATTACCCTACCATTAAATGGGAAAACTACTCAAGTACAAACACCCAGGTCTAGTGCTTCCTGGGATTTATCAACTCAAATGCCCTGGATCAGCTGGTAAACTCCTCTACCAGAGGTGAAAACATATTGGACCTGTTCATCACCAACATGGTAACAGGTGTTCTGCACTGGAGGTCAACCCATCACTGGTTATATCAGACCATAAACTAATCACTCTGGATGTCCACACCACCACCCCCAACCAAGGAAACCACAGTGAAAAACGTTTCCATAGCAAACTTTACCTTACTTAAAACAGAGGTGGTAAGTTTCACAGCCCCCACGCTAAAGGATGACAGTGTCCAAGATGCAGGAACCTTTACAAATGCACTCTATGAGCACCTACAAGGATGCATGGATCGTGCCATCCCTAGCAAATCAAGACTCCCCCCCCTAAGAGAAGGAAACCAGTCTGGTGGACCCCTGCCATTAACAGGCTATACAATAGAAGGAGGAAACTAGTTCAGAAAAAAAACAAATCCCAAGAAGGAAAGACATCCCTGATCAGTATCAGTAAGAAACTAAGGTCTCTCATAAAATCATCCAATGCTAACTTCGAAAGAAAAATAGCCAAGGATTTGAAAGATAACCACAAAGCCTTCTTTAGCTATGTCAAGAATCTAAGTGGCAACTCGCAGATATGCTTTGAGCTAGTGCAAAATAGCACAAAATATACTGAACCTACTGATATCGCCAACATCTTGGCAGATAGATTCAGTGCAAACTTCACCCCCCTCTCACCCCCAAAAGGGCCCACAATAATACCGGAAAAGTGTTGTGTTCCGGAAATCACAGATGCATAGGTGAAAACAGCCCTTTCAGAAGCCAAAAGCACAGCGTCAGTGGGGCCAGATGATGTCCAAGGCTGCATCTTGCACGAACTACAGAACGAACTAACCCCCCACCTAAACACACTGTTCAACCTTAGCCTCTCCACAGGCTATGTGCCCATAGACTGGCGCACAGCAACGGTTATTCCGCTCCACAAAGGAGGGGCCAGAACTGACCCTGGTAACTATCGCCCCATAAGCCTGACTAGCCTGGTCTGCAAGGCTATGGAGTGCATCATCATGGAACTCATTAGCAAAGACATTGGGAACCTCCAAACACTTGACCCGACCCAGTTCGGCTTTGTTAAGGGCAGATCATGCCTACTAAACCTGACTGACTTCTTCAAGACAGTCACCAAGGCCATAGATGAGAGGAAGGTGGTTCATACAGCCTACTTTGACCTTGCCAAGGCTTTTGACACCATTCTCCTCTTGGATATTATAGAAAAACTCACCAGCCTGAACATAAACCCCTACGTCAAGGGATGGGTTGCCAACTGGCTTACAGACAGAACTCACACGGTAAGAATAGTGGGCTCCAGGTGCGAGTCTAAACCAGTCAGGAGTGGTGTCCCACAAGGCTCAGTCCTGGGACCCCAACTGTTCGGCATATACTTCTCAGAAGTACAGGCAAACACAGGAGGACTATGGCTAACCAAGTTCGCTGATGACTGCAAAGTGGGAGCCATAATTGACTCTCCGGCTGACATGGACATTCTCCAAAAGGGCCTTACTGAGATGGACACCTGTTGTCAAAGTCATGGTCTCAAGCTATATGCCAAAAAATGCAGTCATCCCATTTGGGAAAAAGAAAACACCCATGAATTACCACATAGGTGGCAGCCCCCTTAATACAGAAGAGGTAATAAAAGATCTGGGGACCCAGGTAGATACTAATCTCTCCTTTAACAATCATATTGCCAAAGTAGTTAGGAAATCCTTCTATGTAGCCCATCTAATTACTAAAGGGTTCGCATCTAGAAATAAAGAGGTTATAGTGCCCCTCTACTCGTCAATCATCAGACCCATTATAGAGTACAATGCCCCATTTGGGATGTACCTCACAAGACACTTCCAACAGCTGGAAAGACCAGAAAAGTACCTCACCAAGAGGATTACTGGCCTCAAACATATGTCCTATGCAGCCCGACTGGAAAAACTCCGGATGTACTCAGTGGCATATCGCTTACTCAGAGGTGATCTCTGCCTGACTTACAAAGCCATGTCCAACTCAGAATTGATGGACATGCTCCACTTAAAGAAATCCAAGTCACTGCGAGCCACTTGCTCTAGTGAGCTAAACCTCACCACAACAATAAATAGAACATGCTGGAGGGACATATTCCTGTCACAGGCACTCCTCATGCTTTGGAACAAAATTCCTAACTACATTAGGCAGAGACCCTCACTAACACTCTTCAAGAGAAACCTTGGCGAGTGGATGGGTAACAGAAAATACACCCCTGGGATCACTTGATTGACTCTTCTTGACAGAGGCTCAGTTAATTAATCAATGGGGCGGTGAAAGCTGACACACTCTGGCTAGGCTTATAAATGCCCTTGGGCAGATAGCCTAGTACCTACATATGAACCTATGAACCTATAATGGCTGTTGATGATTATAACATTGTTGTATTCATGAGACAGCCTGAAGACAGTGTCATTTAGTCACTAAGTTTAATGGCAGGATCACACACCCCACAGTAGGTGCATAACTCTGCAAGAAGTGACATAGGATCATAAAGTCAGGTAGATGGGGACATTATATTGCAGACTGTACTGGCAGAGAATGCATGCACCTTAACACCAGTGTCTCCTCAACCACAGGAGCCATCTCTGAGGTAGCAGTGTCTAATGTAACACCTGTGCAAAAGGATGCCAGGCACAGGCACATATCATGACTACCTCTGAAACATGAAAAGCATTGGATAGCAAACAGCAAATGTGCTGTGACATTGATCAGATTAGTCCACTGCAACAGAGTTTAAGGTAGAGGTGGTCAGCGTACTGCAGGGTATACATGAGAATTTTCAGCACTGCATGGAAATGGTTAAGTATGGATAATACTATGGTTACACTCCTGTGCAGTGTAGTGGCACATAAAGCAACTCTCAACATTCATGTATGCAGGAGTCAGGACCTACCAGACTCAATGAGCAGTTGCTGTTGGATGAGTTGACACATGGGGGCATAACATGTCACAGTAAAAGTGCTTCTTAAGAAAGTTCTGGAAATAGTAGGGGGGGCCTAACAAAACAGAATTCATGCAGACCACATCAGGGTTTATCTACACATAGCAGGGCCTCTCATTCAAGGTCTCAGTCATACAGCACTGTGAGATCAGTGTCTGTAGCATCACTTGTACCCAGTAGATCAAATCATCTTAGCAAATTAGCATCAAGCTCACATAACAGCACTTCCTCATGATCACATGCACCATTACCTGGTCTATCTTTAGGAGACATTGTGTATGGCACACCTCACCTTGATCTACTGTTACTCAGGGCTGACATGTCTCAATTCATCAACGTGTTTCAGTAGACTAAGGAGCTAATGTTAGTATTTAAGGTCAAAGGCAATTAAAGAAAAAATTATGCATACATAACTGTGGAATGGGGGATGGAATGGACATGTCTGTGTGTGTCTGCATGCAATGTATTGCATACTATGAAGCTTTTCATCAGCATGCATTTCAGATGACTAATGGTAATGTTTATAATAAAAGAAACAAAGCAAAGGTAGAAATTATGGGAGAGGGTGATGTTGCAGAGTATAATATTTGGTACTTATGCATTATCGCAACCACATTTCAAACAGGAGCAACAGGTGTTTTCCAAACTGTATAGCAGTTTCTCCTGTTCGAAATGTCATTGCGAAAAGATGTAAGTACCACTTTCTTTTGTTACTTAACAAAAAGTATTGCTTTGTTTTCTGTGAGACTCACTAATGAGTATTATCGCAACCACATTTCAAACAGGAGAAACGGCTCTTTTCCAAGCCATATACCTGTTTCTCCTGTTTGCAATCTGATTGCGATAAGCTGTAAATGCCATTACATATTAGATTCTTTCAAGGTATAATTATCTCATTTACATGGTAACAAATATTATATATGATTTTTGCAATATTCTGCTATCCAGTAAATTAATAAAACTGTAACTAATAATATAGGTATGCTTTGCAAATAGTTGGGAGGCGAGAAATATAAATGGGCTGTTGAATACACACTGACTGATTAGTAAGGCACCTATGGTACGTAAAAAGAGTACTTTTAAAACATATGGCAGCTTTGGTTATAAGTATAATAATTTCATGCATATGGTTGTAAACTCCAACTTAGGTAAACTATGTTATAGTAACAGGATGGCTATCTATGGTATAATAACAGTTCTTTATTTGATGGTTTGTGAATGTCTGCACTTTAATATAGGGGAAGCTGTTGTAGAACACAGACACACAGGGAAAACTGTTGTAGAACACAAAAACACACGAGTTTTCAGGTGCTCCTCTTCTTGCCTCATATTCAATGTGACAGAGTAATAATTAATAGTTCGGACACCCCTTTTAAGATTAATATAAATATTTTCAACAAAACATATAGAAATATGGCAGGTTGGAAATGTGGTTGCAATAATAGGCAAGTACCCAATGTTTAACACCATTAAGGGCCCATTCAGTACCATGTCTGTCAACTGAGTAATACAAATGCTGACAGTTACACAAATAAATAAATAAATAAAAATCTATAAAGATGGAAACAGGGAGAGGCAAAATGAAATAAAATGCATTATTAGCAGCCTATCACATACTGGAAAAATGATTACATGAGTAAACCCTCTTTAAGTTTGCCTTGTATTTTTAGAGAAGATGCCTTGGTTACTTCTCAATGGACTATGGATCATTTTGTGACACACGTTGATGCTGCTGAAGATCATCCTGGTTCTGGCCATTGCAATATTGTTGAAAGTTCACCACATATCTTGGAAAGGTTTGAACAAGAAAGGGGAATGAGAATAGATAATCCCTTTTTAATGGTGGATCAAAGATCTAATTTCTCCTTACCTAGTGATTCATGTGCATTATTAGATAAATTGTAATGTTTTATTTATAATGAAATGGCTACACATTTTATTCTATTGGGCTTGTAATGTTACATAGAACTTGATGTTTCACCTAGAGGTCTTAGGGCTTTTAAGACCCCTTCCACTCCTTTTGATATGACTGATGAGACTGATAAGTTTTCTCAAAGGTGGCTTGCAGCTGCAAATGAATGTGCCTTGGAGTTGGTTAATATTCTGTTGGACAGAGACAAGGTCAAATGGAATCAATTGAAAGGTGAAATTAAATCTGTTTGTTCAGAGTTGTTAACATTATTAGTTTCTGCTCATTTGGACTCTTGTTTATCAGATATAAATGACAAACTTAAGAAACATGAACAGGAGCTTATTGAACATAAAACTACTAAGCTCAAGAGAGATTTGGGGATTATGAGTGGAGTTGTGCTTTCCTTCCTCCAGACCACCAGGATGTTTCTCATCACTCCAGGAAGTGTCTTAACTCAAGGGGAGTTTCTTTTGCTTCTGACATTTCAGGCACTTCCACTGATTTGGAAACAGATGAACAGTCTTTTCCTTATTTGCCTCCAGTCCAAGAGCCAATGAATCTTGTTAGAGACATTCAGAGAGGATACCAGGACTGGAGAGAGAGTTCCAATGATCGTAAATGGGGGTGAAATCAACCAGAAGCTGGTAATATGCACACAGGAGAGGGACAGTGACATTTTAAAAGAGGCAAATAGCAGTAATATTTTTAAGTATAGTACACTGGTTTTAATTATTTTCATCATTGAATTAATGAAGACCTGATGCCATGTGCTTGAATATGGACTTAAACTTGTTCCCACAGTTTAAATTTTTTCCCACTGTTTTACCTCATATTCATGTTTTAAAATGTGATATTTTTAAATTAGTTCATAAGCTACATTTATTGTATTATTTTGAATGTGATTGAAGGGGTTTGCATGGGAAGTTTGATAGTTTAGGTAAAGTTTTTACTGAGAGTACTGATAATGTTAGTTTCTTTTCTTGTTTGCCTGACCTGGGGGACAATTGTTATATTAATGCTTATAGCCATTTAGACACTAGTAAAGTTGTTTGTAAAAGTCAGTTTATGCCTCCTTTTAAACATGAGGGTATAAAACAGTTGTCAGGTATGCTTAATTATGCAGTTGAACATGCTTATCAGAAATTTATGAAGATTAAGCGCAATGTTTCCAATAATATGTCTAAAAATGAGTGGGATGAGTTACAGTTACTTTCTAAGAATAATAATTTAGTTATAAAACATTTTTATAAGGGCAACAAAATTGTTGTTATGAATTATCAGCATTTTCAAATGTGCATGTCACATCTACAGGATAATAATATTTATGAGATCACTATTGTAGAATATAATAAGGCTGTTGATAATTATATTGCACTTTTGGAAAAAGGTTTTTGACTAGGTTATTTTTCTTGAACAGATTTAGATGCTAAATTTCATGTTTCTGATATTGAGCTAGCAGCTTTTTACTGTCTTCCTAAGGTATACAAGAGTGTATCGAACCCACCGGGCAGACCAATAGTGTCAGCTTGTAAGTATTTTTTATCAAATATGGATAATTTTTGCATGAGTTTCAGTGATTTTTAGAGAAGATTTCAAATGTTGTTTGGTTAGATTATACATTTTTTTATTAATGTAGATGTTTGTAGTTTATACACTAATATTAGACATGGTATAGGTTTAGGGGCTGTTAAATATTTTATGGGAGGTACTCCATTGTCTAATTATATATTACAACTTTAAAATTTTTGCTTGGCTAAGACGTTTTTTGTATTTAATAATTGTGTATACCATCAACTACAGGGGACTGCCATGGGGGCATCTTTTGCCCCCATATACGTTAATTTGGTTATGGGTTTATATGAATTAGAGTGTCTTTATCAATGTAATTTTTTAAATAAATTTGTAGTTAAGTATTATCAAATAATTGATGATTTAATTCTTATTTGTAAGGGTGAAGCAGATGAAGTTTATGAATTTTATTATCAATTACAAAATAATCAATTTGGATTCTTGTTTGATGGTTTCCAAGTTGGGAGACAAATTATTTTTTTTTGGATGCTTGTCTTTAAATTTTAAAAAATGAATTGATTACTTCTGTACACAGAAAGTTTATGGATGGAGGACAGTTTTGGATGGGTGTAGTTGCCTTCCACCCTATGTGCTAGCTACTCTCCTCTTTGGTGAATGTGTTCAGCTTAGAAGGCTTTGTAATAATGATAAGGATTTTTGTGCTGTAATTAATAGGATGTCATCTATTTTCTGTGCTGGGGGGTATGATCATGAACTAGTAGAGTCTGCTATTAAAAAAGTGATTAATGGGTCAGCATCTGGGTGGGTTGATTTAGAGCAGTTAGATATGAATGGTACTCCTGTTTAATATTCCCAACATGCTCTTACAACCTCCCAACATAAAATTGTAAGAGTAAATTTATTTTGTGACTACATATAATATTTTGAGTTCTGAGGTAGTAGCTTTAGTTAAATTTGAATTTTTTACTTAGATTTAAGGAATTTAGCAGTATATTATGTCCTTTTCCTAGTATTTCATATAGGCAGGGTAGTACTCTAAGAGATATTTTGGTTCATAATAATTTTTGTTTGCCCCTGTTGTTCCACTGGTATATTCTAATGTTTTGGGTACGTATCCCTGTAGACATTGTTGTTCATGCCAATATATTGTTAGGACATTTGAGTATTTAAATGGGGTCCCTTTTTATACTTCTGATTTTATGGTTCCAATGCAGAGGGTGTTATATATGCTTTACAATGTCCATGTGGGTTGATATATATATATAGGGGAAAGTAAAAGGACATTCAAATTGAGGTTGTAAGAGCATGTTGGGAATATTAAACAGGTGAACATTGAGAGTTCTATTCCTCAACATTTGTATAGTTTTACAATTCTGATCCTAGTGGTTTAAAAGTCACTGTTTTGGAACAAGTGTCTTTAAATTTTTATACAGAAAATGTTTATAAAAGAAAACTTTTGTATAAAGAAGTATTTTTATATTTTAAGAAGTATGTGTTTTTTATTTTGAAATTTAATACTTTTTGTCCCTCATGTCTTAATGTGGACTGTAATTGGATAGTGCTTATCTAACTGATTTGTTTTTATTGTTTAATTGTATAATTAGTATGTGTATTTACGTAGGATAGGAGTATGTGCTTTTTAGTACTCCTTGAAGGCTGCTTTTGACCTAAGGATCCAGGGTATTTAATAAAGCTATTTATTTTATTCTATTTCAGTGGTTCCTGCCAGTGATTTTCTTCATCCTGCCATCAATACCTGCACTATTGCCACCTCACCCTCAGCACTGCACAAACGATGATCGATATTAGTTCTGATGACATAAAGGTTTGGAATTTATGATATAATGACATAATCTGATGTGTAGTACCTTTACAGATAGCATTGAATTGCTACTTATTTGTCAGGTCTAATATGAAGAAACATTACAACATAAGAAAGAAACATCAGATATTTTCCTATCCTATGCAAATATCATCTCATAAAAAATGCAAGCTGGAATACAGCACCAGAACATATTTAAATACATACATTTTTTTCACAAATTCAAATGAGTATTGCAATTATGATTTTGAATTACTGAGCACTGCAGCAGAAGCAGTATGGTCATACTTACCTGGAGTCCCTAAACAAAACACATTCAGAAAAACTGCACAGAATGTACTTATTCCTTGCAGAGGCTAAGTCTACTCACCACACAGATCTTAGTGAACAATCATGCATACCTCTGTATGAGTAAGTCTACTGTAGAAAATAAAAATATATATATATTTAATGATGAGGGACTGTCTGAAGAACAGTGACAGAAAGTCATGCACCACATAGCGTAGCGTACACATAGCATTATACTGTATGTGTGTGCTTTTTTTTTTTTTTTTTTTTTTTTAATAAAGGAACAACAGTAACTTGAATGTCACGGTCCATAGTTATAGACTACATTCTGCCTTTTTACCTGTGCAGCCATATACTGTGCACTAGCCTGAGACATGTGGTTCCTGTACACTAGCCTGACACATGTGGTCTCTTACTACTGCTGCTTGCTGGCCTCCCGCCCTATCATCAATTGTGGCAGGACCTGTACTTGGAACTACACTGGCATCATGTGACAGTTCAACAAAAGACTGGTGCATGATTATGTTGTGCAGGATGCAACACACAGTAAGCATCCTTCATGTAGTAGGAGGGTCACATTAAAGGGCATCCCCAGACTCATCCAGAGAAGGGAAATGGGTTTTTAGCATACCAAACACTCACTTGATGACTATCCATGTATGGAACAGGGCAGTGTTGCACCTTTCTTATGCTGTTCCCCTTTGGGTTCCTCATAGATTTAGTAAGTCACAGCTCCAGTGGACAACCTGAATGACCTTATAAATACAAAAAAGTAGACAAAATATGGGATATGAGATGGGAAGGGTGATTTAGTCATAAGAAAAACATTTTATGAAGAAAAATAATTAGATGATTAAAATTTCTACTTACCATCAAGATGGCCATGGGCATCCAATCATGCAGGAAGAGGAGGTAGAATAAGCTTGTGTGCCAGATATGGGAATCATGGCTGCTGCCAGGATTCTGAGCTATCCTGTTGGTGTTGCAACCCCATGCATTACATACTGCCATGTTGTTGATGGAATAGTAGCCCTTCCTGTTTTGGCACTGCTCAGCCAGTGGACCTGATGGAGCTCTAATGGCAATATGGGTGAAATTAATACCATGGATTTGATTTATCTTGCTTATTGCTTCTTATGTAGACATTTTTATATTAGGAAAATGAACAGGGGTCTGAGAGATTGAATCAGAGAGCATCTGTATCACATGTGCAAGGGAATTTTATGTAATGCCCTTGCTAAGCATGTTGTTAATGAAGGTGATGCATATTACTTTAGATTTTTAGTGATTGACAGGGGGCTTAATAAAGAATGGCTGGGTGATTTGCATAATAAGACAGAAATGTCTTAAACATGCTGGATTATTATGCTATGGGCTGACAGGGGGTCAGGTTTAAATGAATGTGTATCATTGAAGCCTACTCTATGGTCTCGTAGGCTTGTTAGGTAGGAGTTGGGCACCACTGCTTATTTAGGTTCATAGGTGTGTACTAGGCTAATGGCCCTGGAGCCTTTACAAGCCTAGCCCATAGGATTACCCTGGAATCATGCCACCCGACCTTAGTTCCCAGTGCCTCTGTCAAGTAAAGCCACTGGAGTGATCCCTGGGGTAAATTTTCTATTTCCCATCTACTCATCAAGATTTCTCTTGAAGAGGGCCAATGAGGTGCTCTGCTTGACATGTATGGGAAGTCATAGCATGGGCAGTCTCTGGGTTATGAACCTGTCCCTCCAGCATGTTCTGTTGTTTGTGGTAATGAGGTTGAGGTCTCTGGAGCATGTGGTGCAGAGGGATTGGGATTTCTTTAGATGTAGCATTTCTAACAGAGATGGGTCAGACATGGCTTTGTCAGTCAAGCAGAGATCGCCTCTAAGTAGGTGATATGAGACAGAGAATAGCTGGAGTTTTTTTTAGTCTGTCCATATAGCACAAATGTTTAAGGCCTAGGATCCTCTTTGTGAGGTACTTTTGCAGCCTCTCCAGTTGTTGCAGGTGTTTACTGAGGTACATGCCAAATGGGGAATTGTACTCGATGACTGGCTTAATGAGGGAAGAGTAGAGGGAGAGAATGAAGTCTTTTTTCTGGATGCAAAACCCTTAGTAATCAGATGTGCCACATAGAAGGACTTTCTGACCACAGTGGCAATGTGGTGGTCAATAGAGAGGTTGCTGTCAACCTGTGCTCCCAGATCTCTTATAATACCTTCTGTGTTCAGTGAACTACCATCGTTGTGGTAATTCATGGGAACCGGGTTTTTCCAAAAGAGGATGATGACACATTTTTTGGCATCGAGCGTAAGGCCATAGTTCTGACACCAGTCGTTGGTCTCAGTGAGGCCTTTCTGTAGGATGTCAACATCACCTGGGGAGTTATTAATAGCTCCTAACTTGCAATCATCTGCAAACTTTGTCAGCCAGAGTCCCTTTGTGTTTGCCTGGACTTCAGATAAGTAGATACCAAACAGGAGAGGACCCAGGACCGAAACCTGTGGGACTCCACTCATGTCTGGTCAGCAGTCTGACTTGGAGTCAGCTACTTTCACACAGTGGGTTCTACCTGTGAGCCAGTTTGCAACCCACCTAGTGATATAGGGGTTGAAGCCTAGCTTAGTGAGTTTTGCTAAGATTCCTGAGTGGGGAATGGGATCAAAGGCCTTGGCCAGATCAAGGTAGGCTGTATGAACCAACCTGCCTTCATCTACAGCTCTGATGACTGACTCAAAGAAGTTGACCAAGTTGAGCAGCCATGATCCACCCTTCACAAAACCAAACTGTGTGGGATCCAGAGTTTGGAGATTCCCTGTAGCCTTGTTTATAGGTCCATGATGATGCATTCCATAGCTTTGCATATCTGACTTGTCAGGCTAATGGGAGATAGCTCTCAGGGTCTGTAGTCACTCCTCCTTTGTGGAGAAGGATGACTATAGCAGTGCGCTATTTGGTAGGGACAAAGCCTGAGGTGAGGCTGTGATTGAACAGAGCACAATGGTGAGGTGCCAGTTCACTTTGTAGTTCATGTAGAACACAGCCAGGGATATTGTCAGGTCCCATAGAAGCTGTATTCTTGGCCTTGGACAGTGTTGTTTTAACCTGTGCAGCAGTAATACTGGGTGCCTGGCAATCTACTGGTATTGTGACTGGTCCTTTGGGGGGAGAGGGGTAAAGTTGGCACTGAATCTGTCGGCTAGTATATTGGCAATATCTGTTGGCTTGGTATAGGAGGTACCATTGTGCAGTAGCTCAGAGCAAATCTAGGTATTGCCATGGAGATTCTTTTCATAACTATAGAAGGCCTTGTGGTTGTCGTTATAATCTGCTGCAATTCTGTTTTCATAGCTAGCTTTAGAGGATTTGATGAGGAATCTCAACTTTTTGTTGAGGCTGATAAGGGAGGTTTTCCAGTCTTGGGACTTCACCTTATTCCACATCAGTTTCCTCCTTCTGTTGTAGAGTTTGTTTATGGCAGGGGACCACTGGATTGGCTTCCCTTTTTTGGAGGAGACCGTCTTGGTTTTATTGGGTATGGCGAGATCCATGCATTTGTGTATGTGCTCGTGCAGTGCATTGGTGTATGATTTGGTGGTCATGCAATTATTCTCCATTTGCATGGGTGCCATGAAGTTAGCCACCTCTGTTTTTAGGAGCCCAAAGTTAGCTTTGGAGAAAGTTTTCATGGTGGTTACCTTTGTGGGGGGGGGGGATGTGGCTTTCTAAGGTGATTAGTTTGTGGTCAGCTCTAACCAGTGAGGAGTTGACTATTGGTATAAAGCAACAATCGCTAATGTTAGTAATGACCAGGTCAAGGATCTTGCTACCTCTAGTGGGGGTAAGAACGAGCTGGTCCAGGGCATTGGAATTAATGAATTCCAGGAAACCTTGGGCAAGTGTATTGGTACATGAGTAGTTTTCCCAGTTAATGGAGGGATAGTTGAAGTCGCCCAGTATGAGAGTGTTAGGTTGGACCATAATATTCTCCAAGGTGCTTAGGAATGTGGAGTGTGAGTCTTGGGACATGCTTGGGGACCTATAGGAAGCTATGACCTGAATCTCTGTTTTACCCATTGTTAGATGCACCGGAAGTATCTCAGATGCATTATGTTGGGCTGCCAGTCTGGAGGTGTGCACATCCTTTATGAATAAGGGAACACTATCACCTTTGGAGCTTTGGTCCAATTTCTGGTGCCGAAAGGTGTGGAATGAGTTATAGCCTGGTAGTGCAGGGGTGCTTTCTGCTGCCTTGAACCAGGTCTCTATTATGGCACAAATGTTGATGTTCTCCATTTTAAGGAGTGCTTTGAGCGAGTGCATTTTGAGATTTATACTTCTAGCATTGAGCAGAATGACCCTCAGATTGCATTTGTTTGTAGCTGTTACAGTGGTAATTTGTCTTTGGAACATCACCTAAAAAATGCACTATAGGGGTGGCAAGAGCCTTGGCCAGTATCTGGAAGCCCAGGGGTGACAGATGCAGGCCATCTCTGGCAAAGCATTGAGGTCTGTCAATCATGTCATCCCAGGCAGACAGATACTGGATCCCCTTAGAATGACACCAGAAACTTAGCCAATTGTTTATATCAATCATTTTCTGCTTGTACTGTGGTATCATTCTGGGTGATGGTAGGATGCTGCTCAGGGCTAGGGTCATACCCACCTGGGCTACATAATCCAAGAGCTCCTCCATGTCTTTTTTCATGTAGTCCAGGGAGGTGCATCTCAGGTCATTCACACCCACGTGTGCAATGACAGAGTCATATTTGTACCTATTGTTGAGGGACCTGAGTGCATGTGTTATGTGGCAGATCCAAGCACCTGACAGGCAGCTGACTGTTACTTTCTCCTTATTCAGCCTGGTGAGTGGGACATCAGTGTGCTTCACTATCGAGTCACCTATGACTAGTTTGTTGGGCATGCTGTTTTGCCTTAGGGGCTTTGGTTGAGTGGCTCACTGTTTAGGAGAGTTATGTATCTCATGATTAGTGTTGCATTGTGGTGGTCGAGTGCATTTCTGCCTTGGAGGTCTCTGCTGTTTGGGTATATTTTTATTGAGAGCCTCTGCATAGGTGGGTGTGTGGTCTGTGTTTTTATGTGAAGGCAGTGCTGGTGTGTGTTCTTGAGGGCTATGTGTTCCATGTGGTGTGGTGCAAGTGTTGACCTTCTCCTCTTGACCAGCTGTTCTGGTCTTGGTAGAAGAGTGCGTGGCTTCCAGTTTGGATATATAAGTGCATCTCTCGCAAGTCTGATAGTTGGTAGATAAGAGGAGAGGGTTGTCAGTGTACATGAGACAGCTGCTACATTGCTTGAGGATGCCTAAGTTCATCAGGTTAATAGGAGTAAGCACAGGAAACTGACCTTTAGACATGCCTGGAGGGTTCGACATTAATAATAAGTACTGGAGCTGTTTCCTTGCAGAAAGCTTAGTGCTGATAGCACTTTTGTATGCTACAATAATTGCTACAAGAAGTCTGGTGAAGTGCTAGACTCATAAGCTAGTAAAAGTGCAGGAAAGGAGAGAACTTTAGTATTATTTATATGATATGTATTTCATGTATATGTTTTTATTTATGTTTTGCTATATGCTTGATTACTGTATTGATTGTATGCCTTAGAATGGTGTTTTATCACTACACCTTTAAAGCCTGTGTGGTTCTGGAGTTGTGGTGTATTACTGTTATATTATTGGCTGTAGTACGATCATATGATATGTTTTTATGAATGGATTCATTTTTTGATTGGTTGAATGATTTAACTTATAGTATTTAAATGTATTTGATTTTACTGCTTTGAATTGGTCTGAAGAAGTGTTTACAATGTAAAAGTGCTCACCTACTTTATTTGAACTTACTAAAGCTATTTTTTATATATTTGAGATTGGCTCATTCTTAATTACTTGGCCATGTTTGGTGTCTGTTCTGCCATTCTTATATCTCATTCAGTTTTCGGCCACCATTTTTTCAGTAGTTCTGTGTTTTCTATTAACTTTGTCCCATTGTGGGACATGGCTGAGGGCTACAACAGTAATGCTGAATTGGATTATAACCCTGGAGTTACTGGAACGACTATGAGAGTTAATGAATTGTCAAAGCTATGAAGATTGATGTCAACCCTTTATTGTTGACTGTAATGAATTGTTGATTCAGATTAATAGTGAAGATCTGAGTGATGAATGGATTTTACATTCCTGGATTTGGGCACTTGAGAATGACCTATTTCATCTTAAGCATTTTCAGGTACAGAGACTTTACTTTGAGGCTTATCTCCATCTGAGAATTGTACCGAGGGGTCTGATGGTTTGGAAGATGCTGACCCAAGGTGAGCAATGACTTACTAGGCAGATGGCAACAGATCAATTTGGATACTAGGTTTGCATATTTGAGACTTTTAATTGATTATTTTAAGCCTGCTGAGACAGAATTAACTGAGAATATTCTTAAGTTGCAGAATGAACTGTATTGTTTTGCTGCTGTAAACTCTGTTGATACTGCATTATGCCAGGTTATCGACAATGGGGGGAATTCAATAAAGCTTACACAGACTTATTTTCTGCGTAGGCATAGTGGCACAGTGGTTACACAGAAGTAAGCAGATGTGTGATCCAGTAAATGGAGATGAGGGGCGTGCATGAGTGTGCAAACATGGAAGTATCCATGACATGCAAATCACCTGATAAGCAAGTGAAATGTATGCAAATGAGGGTGGTAGAGTGATCCAGCAAGCAGATAGGCAGTCCTGCAAACCCTGTGTTAGAGTCCATAATGTACACGGAAAAGTTCCATGTACAGAATGTAAAAATGACACCAGAGGCTGTAAAAGTATACTTAAAGTGTCAGAAATAGTATAGTGGACACAGATATGTGCAAAACTATCCACTGTGTGTCCAAAACCATATGGAAAATAATTTTATTTTTTTAATACCTTGGGTATGTTTGTGCAATCACCACAATACACAAACATGCCTTTATGGAAAAAAATATATAAAAAGAGTGTAAAAACCAGAATGTGTGAGTATGTAACAGTAGTGCAATATAGGACCCTGTCTGGAGTATGTGCAATGTTACACAGCTGTGGTTGCTAAAGAGGCAGGGCCTGAGACCATGTAGTTACCAGGTACTGTGCACGGAATTGTATGCAAATGAGATGGGGTTGCTGAATACCACAAATGGGCATTTGTGTCTGCAGATCGCATCCTTGTAGGCACAGAACCATGTCAGTGTCCACAAAAGAAGTAGCTGACATCAAAGAGGTGGTGTGTCCAAGTGCTTGTAAGCTCATTGGAGCTCAGTGGCACCTGTTTGGGTGGTGCACTGCTGAGCTGAGCAGGGGGATGTATACACAGACTGATAAGATGTGTTTACCTCTGAGGCATGTGTTTCATCATGTTTGCATGTGTTTGCATGGTGCACTGTCATGCTGAGAGTGACCGTCCACGGGGGTGTGTCTATGGACTGCTAAGCACTGTTAATCTTTGTGGCAGAGGTTTGCATGGTGTGCTGCAGTGCTCAGCAAGGAAGGCTGTCAAAAAAAAATTGGCTGAGAAAGCCAATGATATATTAATTACTTATGAGCCCTGTTTCACTTAAACTAGGGCCATTAAAATCCCTTAATGATATACCTGGCAGGAGGAATGCATCATAGGTAGCCAATCACACATGCTACACCTACAGCAGAGCACTATAAAATATGTATACACCTAAAATCTGATTTTTCCCCCATGCTCTACACCATTGGAGTATGGACTTGGGAATTTTAACTGCGAGAATGCTAGGGGCTGCTACAGGTCTGCTACGTATGTATGTGCTAGATGCTGAGGTCATTGCAGCTACTGCTGATGCTGACCATAGTCCCAGACTGAGAAGGAACAGAACGTTCAGGCCCAGGGTAGCCTACTAGGAGCCACATGAGCTGGAGATTGTACAGCACTACAGGGTGGACAGGGACATACTACAAGAAATCACTGAGCTCTGCTGACCTCAACTCAGACCCAGGGCCAACAGAGGGGAACTCACCCAAGTGGAAACAAAGGTATGTGTAGCCCTTAGGATACTAGTCACAGGTTCTTTCCAAAGACCAACTGAGGACATGATGGGGGTCTCACAGGTAACTTCTTCCAGGGTACTCCACTAGTTCCTGGATGCCATGCCTCCACATGCAGTGAGCAAATTTATTTTCCCCACACCTATGAGGAGATGGCCAGCAGTATGCAATTCTTCTACTATGTAACACACTACTCTGAGGTACTAGGTGCCACAGATATAGGGGGGACATCCCACACAGCCATTTACTAGGGGATGGTGGCTATGCACCGCAACCATGGATGATGATACCTATCAGAAACACACACACACACTCACCAAAGAATGCCATAATGAGGCACACGCACAAACTATGAACATCATAGAGCGTGTGTTTGGGCTGTTGAAGTCATGGTTCCAGTGCCTTGATATATGTGGTGGAACCCTGCAGTACTCTCCAGCCACATGTGCATAGATGTTCACAGTATGTGCCATGGTGCACAATATGATCCTGCAGAAACAGCTACAGCAGTGTCAGCAAAGGGAAGGGATACACAGCCCCCCACCAGTGCCTAGATCACCACAGCTGCACCCACAGGGGGACTCAGATGAGGAACCCCCTGAGGCTGTCTCTGTGGGTAGAGGTAGGTGTGCCCAATATGCCCGGGCCTTGGCCAAGAGACAACGCATAGCAGATCCATTGATAAACTGGGGCCCTAGGGACTGACACCTTACTCTGATTCGCATACATATTAGTAAAAATGATGCCAGCTAGCTCACACAACCTGTACCTCTCCATGTATTGGGTGTGGACTGCATGCATCTGACAGAGTTAGGCCTGAGCTACAGGTCTATCAATTGCTGCATTCGCAAGGTAAGTCACTCTCCTATACACCACTTGTAAGGGGTACTACAATATGGTAGCACATGTATGGACCTGCCACATGTATGCGAGGGAATATAGTGGGATATATATATAGTGTGCTACTAGGCTACTTGCAGACATCTATAGTGGGCTACTGGGCTTCTCGTACAGAACTAACAGCCACTTTTGATAACAGGTACTCTGTTCATTAGCATGTGCCCCATAATATTCAGTAGGCCACATGGCTGGAAAGTTCACAACATTATTCAAGGGAGATGCCAAACAGTGGGGTCACAGGATAGTTGCACAACTGTCTGTGCCAGCAGAGCATGGGCTGGTCATCTCCCACCCCAAATACATAAGTGTATGCATACAACTGCTGTAATGGCAAGTCAGCAGATTAGACAGTTCCTGTATGTTGCTGACAGTGTGAGGAATAAAACCTGTCTGTCTGGTGGCTGGTGTGGATCATTGAGCCATGGACAGTAGCATGGGCAATGGTGTTGATGGTACAAATCTGGCAGCATCCAGCATCTTTTGCATGTGAGGTACTCATATGGTGGTATTCCCACAGACTGTCATTACCCCTCAATCTATTACTGCAACAAAGCTGGACAAAGCCAGAATGAATAGGGGGACAAAGGGACATACCTACAGACAGACATTATACACGATCTGAGTAACTTAACAGGTGGCTAGTATAACATCAGGCTGCAACAGGTCAGATTAGCTGCAGGATGTAAAGGCTATCACTGAAATGTGTCAGTATTTACAATAATTCAGTGACTGATGTTTACAGTATAGTACCAGAAAATCACAAATATATGAGGAACAGAGCAGATATATGGGACAAAATGCTGGACAGTCTGCAAACACATGTACAGAAAGAGGTCTGCAGACTGTCACCCTGTGGGTGGTGTTGCATCATGTACCCAGTCACAACATACCTCTCAACCTTTTACAGCAGGAAATCTGGCCAAAGCCATGAATAAAAGTGGTACTAAGGCCCACAACTTGGGACAGGTTTTAAATGTTTGCTCTTACAAACGTAGAATGTCAACAGAATAACAGGTCTTGCATTAGCATGAATCTCACGATGTGTATGGAGTCTGAAACTCAAATGTCTGTCATTATTTACTGAGTTCAGTCTTCGCTGATTTGCTACTAATTTACCAGAAAACCACAATGTTATGTAAAATGGACCAAAAATATGAGACACAATTCTTGACAGTCTGTGAAGCTCTGTACAGTTGTGAGGTATGAGTCATATATTAAGGTCAGCAAACAGCCGGGGAATGCCTTGGACAATATCAGAGAAGTGCAGTACTGTGGTAACAAGTGCAGCAGCCCAAAGCTTGCAGCACACATAATCCCAGACTGGAGTACAGGTAGCTCTGCCCTGGAGTCACCTTGTAGGTACTGACAGTCACAGTGGAAATGCTCCTACACTTAGCTAACTTGAGCCCAAGTCTGTTGCCTCTATTGCCCATAGACCTGCTATGTGGAAATATGTCTGTACATACATACAGCTACATATACATATATGTCTCTCCATATCCCCCTCATGCTTGATTAGTGTATCTATCAGTATGTGGCATATAGATATATATATATATATATATATACATATATATATATATATATATATATATATATATATATATATATATATATATATATATATATATAAAGTACAATGATACATAGACTCTCCACATATATCTACATAACACATTTACATAACGTGCACACACAACAACATTTAAGGAGACATCCCTGTTATACACATTTATATAGATATGGGTAGGGATGTATGAATGTCCCCACATACGCAGGAATGCTGGGGTTATCTGGACTTACTGATGGAACCATACAAAGGCCGCAACAGTACATAATCCACTCACCCACAGACCCCTGTGCCTGTGGACTGTCACCTTGTAGACAGACACAGGTATGCAGGCTGGGTAATGTACAATGGGTGCAACACATGCCTTGGACAGGCCATATTTGTCTCTGGCCACATGTCCTATCAAACTGCAAACAGCCACATATGGTCAGACTGTACACACATAACAGGGATATTACCAGGTATTCCCCCCCTAGGATACTAGATACAGTAACAGTACCAAGTAGTATCCACTCTGAAAGTCACACATGCTGTCTAACACAAGGCCACTTTGTGTACTTCACAAGTACTTTGCCTGCATCAACATACACAACAGACATAACCTGTGGTGCATGCAATAAGTACTGTGTACAATACCATATACTAGTGTATAATACTAGATAGGTAGGAGTTTTAATCTCACATAATCCATTGCTGTGTGTGTGTGTGTGTGTGTGTGTGTGTGTGTGTGTGTGTGTGTGTGTGTGTGTGTGTGAATAAATCCCCTCACAGCACTATGGACATACCCACATGGGCTTTCTTCATGCCTTGGTATGCATTTTATGGACCTGTGACTGGCTGCTGGCCTTTAAATTCCATCCTCTACAAGGCCTGCTGATGTCAGAAACTTAAGAGCACTGGCTGACAGACTAATAACATATAAACTCCATGACACATGACATAAGTATTGTAAGCTATAGTGTGTGTGTATTACTAGATATGTAAAGGTCCTAATCTCACATCATCTAACTCTGTGTGTACGTGTATCAATATAAACCCCTCACAGCACTATGGGCATGCCCACACGGGCTATTTCTGTGCAATGGTGTGCAAGTTATGGCCTTATGACTGGCTGCTAGCCTCTAAATTCCATCCTCTACAAGGCCTACTGATGTCATTCACCTTAGGAGCACTGGCTGATAATCCAATATCAGATAAACTTTGTGGTGCATGCAATACATACTGCAAGCTGAAGTGTGTAACAGTAGATAAGTAGGGCTTCTAATCTCACATAATCCAACTTGTTTATGTGCATATATCCCCTTGTGGCACTACAGACATGCCCATCTAGCTTATCTTTGTGCAGTGGTAATGTATTTTAAGGCCCTGTGACTAGCTATTGACCTCATTTACAAGGCCTGCTGATGTCGTCTACCTTATGAGTGTTGGCTGGCACTCTGATATCAGATAAACTCAGTGGCGCATGTGATAAGTGCTGCAAACTATAGTGTGCATTACTAGATAGATAGGTAGGTGTTCTAATCTCACAGCATCCAACTTGTGTGTTTGTGTCTGTGTGTCTTGTGACACTACAGACATGCCCAGCTTTTATGGCCCTGTGACTAGCTGCTGGGCCTAAATTGCTCTCATCTACATAAGCATAATTGATGTCCGCCACCAACTAGATTTGTACATGCAGAATACCCAGGTGACACATATCAAGGGTAGCAGATCTTGTCACACGGTATGAAAGCATGATGATGGTGGCTGTCCCCATTGTCCCCGTTGTCCCTGACATACTATCTTACACATACACACCTAGGGAGCCATGCACATATACTGGCATACCTTGCTAATGTCATATTTCTGCTGTGATGCCTTGGCATCCTGTGCTGCTGTATTGCCACCATGTGTCCATAGTTTAACCACACAGATTCCTGCTACAAAAACATACACAGGTCACTGACACACCTGTCATTTTGTAACACTACCATCAGTGTACCATCAGGCAACAAAGATACACAAAGTTTGATGTGTAGTCATCACACATGCCAAGCTTACAGTACCTGTCTTGGCCCACAACAACTGCCATGGCATAACACTACTGCACTACACAAGCACATGACAAGAAATATAGTCACCCTGTGCATCAAACACATATTTGCAAGTCCCTGCATCGATGACATCAAGAGCAGAGATGTGGCACAGGTATCATCACATGCACAGGGTGTGGTGTGGGGGTGCCAGAGGCCTAGGCTGTGCCAAACAGTTGACAGCATGTGTGCGAGTCAGGAAGGGGTGCTGGTTAGATGGGTCACAGAGAGGTGCTGTGTTTGTTGGTGATCTGTATGTGACAGTGGTGCTAGAGTGTGTGCATGTACACAGTCAAGCCCAGTGCTAGTCCTACACATGTGTATGGTGGACAGCTGTGGACAATACATGGTAGAGTGGACAGTTCATCATCTCTGGCCATGAACACAGGAACTGACTCCACCAGGAGTAGCACTGGCACCACCATACCCAAGGTCAGATGTGGTGCTAGTATCTGATAGTGACTGCTGTCTACTAGGCCCGTGTCCCCCACAGGACCACCCAGGACCACATGCCTATGGCCTGCCACATCATGGTCTGGACAGCATACTTTCCTCTGAAGTGCTGGAGGTTCTGCCACTACTGGATCTTGAGTGTGTACAGCCATGTGGACTCTCAGCAGATGGTGTTGCTGGCCTACATTGACTTGTCTGATGCCCAACTCCATCCAGATGTTCCAGCACAGACAATGTGTGGTCAAAGACAGACACTGTCTTAGCCCACTGTCTATCCACTACATTAGTGAACTGATCAAGGGTGCTGTCAATGCAGTGGAGGCAGTCACGGATGTCAGACTGTGCTGCATCCATAACCCTAAGTATTTGTCTCATGTTGCATTCAGAAAATGCCTGTGCCTCCATGATGGCCCGAAACATGCAGCGAGTGACCCGTGATGTGACACCTGTGACAGGTTGTGGATGGGCAGCAGTCCTCCTTCGAGCACCCCTGTCAATCTGCCTGAGTGGGACCTCACCAGCTCTCTGCCAGTGACCAGTGTCTACACTCACTGATGCCATAGTTTCACACTGTCCTGTACAATGTGCCACCCTCTGACAGTCCAATATCTGTGGCCTCTGGGGACTGAGTATGTGTGGGCATACTGACTGTGTGAGGGGACAATGGGGGCAGAAGAGGAATGTCAACCTCTGGGACAGATTCAGCCCCCAACAACCCCCTGTGCCTCACTATGGCCACCATTGTCATCAGAGTCTGATGAGACACTGACATCAGGTTGTGAGAGGGACAGACGCCAACCCCACCATTCACATGTGAGAAGCAAGGCAAAAGCAGTACATTACCAACTGCACTATTATGTATGATAATCCACACAGATTCGTACAGATGAGGATCCACAACTGCATTACACATGCCACATCTTCTCATCTGTGCTCCCATGCACAACAGACAAACTCATAACAACATACACAGACAAGTCAGGCCCTTTATAATATGCACTTCAGCTATATCCAGTTAATGTTGCTAGTACAATACACCTGTGAGGTATGATATATGACAGTGTATATGATAGAACTACAGATAACTCCCAGTACACCTATCTTGAGAATGATATGCCATTTGTAGTATCACTGCTCAGGTATGTACCATCTTCCTATTGTGTTTGAACAAGAATCTTGGAGTAATTGCCTCATGTATAGCAGGCTGCGTAGTCAATTATAACTATAAGTGCAAATGTGTTAATGTTTGTACAAATACACACCTGTGATTACCCAGTCTATGAACTGTAGTTAACTGTTCTAGAATGGAACATACAAATAGTCTATTCTGGTTAAGCACTACAGTTGTACTTAGGGTGAAATGGCAGCCCTTAACTTTCTTAGGGTATATATGATCCATAAAACAACAGTATCAAACATACCAGGTACAGGACCATGGGCTTCGGCCAAACATGACAGACCCATGAAAAGGTGAGGGAGAGGTATTGTCAGCATCACCAAATGATGCAGTGCTACAAGGTAATATGTGCATATATCAACATGTACAGTAGCTACTGTGATAATGGCTATATAGCTGACATCCTGAGTATGTGTGCACATCTGTGCATAAAACTCAACACCCCCAATGCAGATAGACCTGACAACCACGTACTGTTATATACACCCTGCCACAATGACTGATACAGTATTACTGGTTATATTACTGGTGAACACAGTAAGCTTACCTGGATGGTCCTCTTCTGTGGATGCTGTGGCACCCACACCAGGATGTATGGCATGATGGATGCCTGGGAGCTGTAGGTTGATCCTAGGTTCATCAGGAATTCCTCTGTGGCCAAGATTGGTTCAGTGGCAGCACGATCTCGTGCAACAGCAGATGCCCTTTGATGTGCAGCATTTACCATATCTGTGATCTGGTGTTGGACCTGCTCATAGGTCCTGTCCTGATGGCAAATCTGATTAACAGCCCACACAAGGTCTGCCCACAATGCTGCCACTGTTCATGATTGTGCTGATCCCTGCTAAGCAAGATGTGATGGTGGTGCCTAAAGCCATCCAGTATTATGACATTCTATGCAGTTGTGAATGGTGGATGTCTCCTGTGATACATGGTTCCTGAAAGATAACAAGAGGGAACACATTATAGGACCAGATACATGGATGTCCACTATGTACAGATCCTGCACATCCATAATGGCCTGCACTATCCACTGCTCCCTCGCACATCATACCCCACAGTCTGGAAATACACTACATGTGTGGATATCACCAAGATAGTAACAATACTGGGTTATCTCCCTGTGTGCAGAGACAGATTCTGGTGTATGTCCCTACACCCATCACTGCAGTCTACTGTGGCATGTCCCCTGCAGGCATATTCGAACTAATATGCCATTCAGCCATTGTCAGACAAATAGCAGTATGCTAGTATGACCACTATATAGGGACAGTCCAGCAACACTAGTGTGCCACAATGACAGAAAGCAATGCAAACTTGCTGTATATGCCCCCTGTAGGCATCATGCCTCTCAACTATACAGATGTTTGCAGAATGTCAAAATGTTTGCCTTATACATGTGGTCCTATTCACACAAACCTGTGGCTGTCTGACAAATGGTTGATGGTTGATGTCAGAATATACAGTCAGATTCTGACTTTCGCATGTCATACCCTTCAGAAAACAGTTATGCTGCAGTAATATGTATTTGTCTACTCATGTTCATATATTGTATGGGCAATGTATATCCTCTGTCACTGAGTTTTGCTCTTTGGCCCACAATTAATTATGGCTTTGTCCTGATTTCTTGCTGTAGGAAGTTGACAGGTATATTAGGCATAGCTGTCATACAAACTGGGACACACGTCAGTGACACAGGGACACATAGCTCTCAACCAATCAGAAACAAATCTCTCTAGAATCAGGGACAAATCCAGAAATAATCAGGGACAATTGGAGACACTTTTAAAATATTAGTACTATTAACTTGAGACATTGACAGCATAAGAGAATATGAATTGATATGCATTCTCTGAAGTAAAAAAAAAGTCTATAACTCTAAGTATTGCTATTATTTATTAAAGTACATTCACCACCTTTTCTCCAAAAGTCACCAGGTTTAGGAGGGATTATGAGGGACTGAGCTAAAATTTGAGTCAAAATCAGGGACATCCCTGAAAGTCAGGGACAGTTGAGAGGTATGCAGGGACATAGCCAGAGTACAACAGGGACATTCAGGGACATTTTTACAATGTTAGAAGTATGTATGTGACACATTCACAGAATGAGAGGAGGTGACACACAGTACATCATTTGATGTTACAGGAGTATACACCCTTAGTTACTGTCATTATGTACTACATGTAATCCACTAGCTTTGCTACAACAGCCAACCATTGTGGGAGGGATTGATAGGGGCAGAGCTGAGATGTGCAGGAAATCAGAGACAGGTGTGAGTCACACCTGTAGGTGTAGGATAGCAGCGTATCAATGACATCTCAATACCATAGATCTATGACAAGCCTACTGCTATACTCCCTATTCCCCATACCTCCATCATCCCACCTGCATCTTGTTATATGGAGACATCTAGTACATACCTGCTGGAGTGCAGTATCCCTTTTTTGAAGCTTTCCTCTGGAAAAGCTTGTAACATGCACTGTCTGTGTGACTGAAATCTCATACAGACCTGTTTCTCATCACCAGTTGCTTGCTTTTAAAGGTAATTCTCATTAGCTGGTAATTGTCTCTGCACCAATCAGTGGCTCAGAATTGCTAATTGCAGCCAAAACAGCTGAATTGCAGTATCAGTAGCCAATGACATGCCACCACAGTGCAATATATAAGGCCTTCATCTAGACCTTGGCCCCTTTCTTACTGTTTGAGATGGACATTACTGAGGTGTGGAGACTACAGCATCACACAGTGTAGGTACAAACACTGCCTACTGTAGAGATGTATGCTGTATGTCCACAGTTTTGCCTCATATGTGTATGGTCAGTATCCCATACCATTGTGGTCATCTGGCAATGAACTGGCAGTCATTGTGGGCTGCAGGCAGTTAGTGAAGAGACATATGTATGTGTCACACTTCATACCCACCAGGCTATGCATGCTACTGCAATAGCTGTTATTATATCAACTTACTATATTTGTAGGGGCAAACTGTTGAACATTTCCCTATCTCTGGGCCTTTGTCACACCCCCTATTAAGTATGGCTGTGCCCTGATCACTTGTTCTAGGGGGTTGAGAGCTATGGTAGGTCTGTATCAGCTACCTTTATATACAGCTGTGTATGCAACAGGCTGAAGCTGCTGCTGCAGCCTACAACACATGGGGGGTTTGTGAACACTTTGTTAGACAGCAAGCGGTACGTGTAACTATGGCAGCTGTGTTAGGGCTGTCATTATGTCAGAAACAAGATAAGGGTATTCTGCATAGTCCAATCAGTGCATGTGTATAAGGTACATCTGTTATGCAACAGTGTGAATAACAGAGTAGTAGACAACATATAGTTAGTCGATATGGATATGTGCATTGTGTCTCTGCCTGCAGGCCTTTATCATGCAAAGCTGGGTAGCAGTTAATTAAGTAGCAGTAAACTGAAGGGATTAAGACTGCAAGACACAGTCATTACTTGCTGTCTGCACAATAATGTAAATTGAAGTGCGTCACAACACTGGAATTACATCCAGGACTGTTCATAGCAAAATGTACTGCATACAGGGCATTTAACAGATGAGCTACTGAAACACTGCAAAAATTATGTGTATTTGCAAGATATGTGAACATATACAGGCTCTGAGAAACATTTCTACATCCATGAGTATGTATGTGGCTTTATATGGTTGTATTTCTGCACTAGGGTCCCAGTTGTACACGTACTTTGCCATTAATGCCTGAGCAGGTGTCTTTCTACAAGTTGCTGATAAAAGGACACATATACCTGCTATCACAGGCCTCACATACATCAATTGGTATGTCTTTGGCTGTCCACTGGTGTATTAATGCACCAGGGTCCAAGGTACACTCCTGTTTTCCCATTCCTTTTATATATCATTTACATGCTTAATGACAGTAGGTAGCAGTCATTATGTATTGCTGGAAACACATGTGTAACCTAAAACCTGTGTAGCATGGGGGGGGGGGGGTTAATGCACTCTTCTCTAGTTGAAAGGGGCCTTGGTTTGAGACTTAGCAGAGGTGGTTATTCTTTGCATGTGAGTAACAATGACATAGACACATATTGGCATTAAAGCTCATTTAAGCTGACCTAAGTAAAATAGCATGGTGCTTCATGCAAACCCGTGCTAAAAATATATAAAGAAAAGAAAAAGGGGGTGATAGAACAGTGATGAAATGTGGAAAAGCAGGATGAAAAAACATAGTGAACAGCAAGAAGGGTGTAGGAGAAAAACATAGCTATCAATTTCTTGTACAGCAACAGGTGTGCATTTTGACAGATTTTGTGGATGAATTTGGACACTCAAACCCCAGAGAGTGGGGTGAGAACAACATATATGTGTTGTCAAGCTGATTGGACCACATTAGTTGTGTCCAGTGGACATGTGCACTAAATGGAAAGCTATGAATGGGGGCAATTTTTTTTTGTGGGACAGGTGCCCATCTTTTTTTAAGGAGAGTGGAATGTTGGTGAAGAGACATAGGGGCATGTGGAGAGGTCAGTTGAGTAGGAGAGAATGAAATAGCAGACAGACAAGACAGCAGAAGGGGAAGTGTGTGACACATGAGGGGGCTAAACACCTTGGATGGGGAGGGTGTTGTAGAATCTGAGACACATGTGCCTCCAGACAGCAGCAGCATGACTGAGGTCCTCACCCATGGGCAGTCAACACTGCTCCTTCACTGCTCCGAAGGTGGCTGTGGTGGAGGCTGGGCACCAGTGGTCTGTATTACAACCACGAAAGTCCTAAACAGCGAATACAGAATCATCGACATATATTACCCAAACTGTGAATACACCAAACACCCTAAACCGTGAAATTCAAAATCTCAAACCATCATAGTTGTCTAACCCCACCATGCCCTACATACTACCTACCCAAACAAAATAAATAAACCACATACATACACTAACCAAAACCCTACTTCTAACCTTACACTAAACCTTACATACATTACTGTCTATGCACTTACCTTAACCCGCACCTTAACCCTAAGGTCTGTAACTATCGCACACTATTACTATCCATACACTTACCTTAACCCGCACCCCTAATACTATGGTCCATAATTATCGCACACTTACCTTACGGAGTTATACCACAGAAGGGCCAACCATGACGATTCGACATGTCGGATTTCTCGCTTCAGGACGATCGGTGTTTTCGCATTTTGAGATATACTTGTCGACATTTCAATATTCGGGTAAGTGGACCTTTGCGATCTTAATAGGGAACCAGGCATCAGGGCCAGCCTGCCCTACCAGGTTGGCCAGTGTGCCCTCAATCTGGCACAGGCAACGTTCATAGCTCCGATGAAAAGTCCTACATACCATGGCCGGTAGTTGCTGTTGGGGTGACTACTGTCCCTTTGCCACTGCTCCCAGGGGGAGGCAGGGCCATGTCCACTGAGGCAGTTCCACCAGATGCCGCAGGTGGTGCTGGAGCAGCAGAGGGGGCACCAGCAGCCCGGGTCCCAGACATGATATGACCCAGTGCCATGGCCAATTGTGGTAGGGTAGGCAGATCACCAGGAACTGGTCTACCCTGACATGCTGTGGTGATGGAAGCATACCAATAAGTATAGGTTAGTTATGAACAAAACATATTGTTAGCAATAACAGCATGCCAGAATAGTGGAAATAACCCAAGTACATAACAATGCATATTAAGTGAAACTCAGCAATAAATAACAGAGCTGCCAGTATAATAACACATGCCAGTGACAGTTACAGCATAAGGCCAACAAAATAAGTAATTCAACAAGATATGTTAATATGCAACCATTATAATACATAATAATAAACACATGCCCCAAAATACAGTTTAATGTAGCAACATATGTTAATAGTAAACCATAAACAATCATCTTCTTTTGGCTGTTCCCGTTAGGGGTTGCCACAGCGGATCAACTGTTTCCATTTCTTCCTTTCCTCTGCATCTTGCTCTGTCACACCAACCACCTGCATGTTCTCTCTCACCACATCCATAAACCTTATCTTAGGCCTTCCTCTTTTCCTGTAACCTGGTAGCTTCATCCTTAGCATCTTTTTCCCAATATACTCAGCATCCCTCCTCAGCACATGTCCAAACCAATGTAATCTTGCCTTTCTGGCTTTGTCTCCAAACCTTCCAACCTGGGCTGACCCTCTAATATACTTATTCCTAATCCTGTCCACCCTCGTCACACCCAGTGCAAATCTTAAGATCTTTAACTCTGCCACATCCAGCTCAAACTCCTGCCTTTTTGTCAATGCCACTGTCTCCAACCCATATAACACTCACTACCCTCTTGTAGACCTTCCCTTTCACTCTTACAGGTACTCATCTGTCCCAAATCACTCCTGACACTCTTCTCCACCCACTCCATCCTGCCTGTACTCTCTTCTTCACCTCTCTTCCACACTCACCGTTACTCTGAACTATTGACCCCAAGTATTTAAACTCATCCACCTTCACCACCTCTACTCCTTGCATTCTCACCATTCTTCTATCCTCCCTCTCATTCACACACATATATTCTGTCTTAGTCCTGCTGACCTTCATTCCTCTTCTCTCTAGAGCATATCTCCATCTCTCCAGGGTCTCCTCCACCTGTTCCCTACTGTCACTACAGATCACATTGTCATCTGCAAACATCATAGTCCATGGGGACTCCTGTCTGAAGTCATCTGTCAACCTGTCCATCACCATTGCAAATAAGAAAGGACTCAGAGCTGATCCTTGATGTAACCCCACCTCCACCTTAAACGCATCCATCACTCCAACCGCAGACCTCACTGCTGTCACACTACCCTCGTACATATCCTGTACCACTCTTACATACTTCTCTGACACTCCTGACTTCCTCATACAATACCACAACTCCTCTCTAGGCACCCTGTCATATGCTTTCTCAAAGTCTACAAAAACACAATGCAACTCCTTCTGACATTCTCTGTACTTCTCCATCAATACTCCCAAAGCAAACATCACATCTGTAGTGCTCTTTCCGGGCATGAAACCATACTGCTGTTCACTAATCATCACATCCCTTCTTAACCTAGCTTCCACTACTCTTTCCCAAAACTTCATGCTGTGACTGATCAATTTAATCCCTCTGTAGTTACCATATCTCTCAACCTGGAAACATCAAAAATCTGGACAAGGCCGATGAAAAATAGGTACAAATCTGTATGCTGATTAACATAACATTTGCATACATAATTATGTAACCCCACCCACTCCAATGGGATTGTGGGATACCAACTTTCAAATGCAAACTGGAGAACAGACAATCAAAATATGGCATGAACTGGAAATTAAAGTAAATGTAAAACAAGACGTTTTTGAAAATCACCAATACACTAATACATGGTTGATTAACACACTAACATACAACATATTTCGAATGACTTTCCACTTTTGTTTAATCCATATTAAACTCAGAGATAAGGTTTCTAAGCTGAAAGCCTGGGGAGAAAGTGTACCTTTATGTTCTGGGAATACCAAATACCTATCTGAAATAATCTAAAACCCTCACCATCAGAATAATGGAAGCATATTCACAAGTAATTAACAGCCAGGCACTCTAGGTGACCATAAACAGCCTATACTTGCAACCCAAAGAATTAAGTTGGTGAATTTGTCACCCCAATTGATTAGATGTGCCTGTCCAATTGTCAGGGCAGAGCTTGAATGAGGTTAGTTCAGATAGCTTGGAAAGCTTGGTCCTTTTTTTTTGAGTTACAAAATGCTACAATCTTTCTAGCTCAGCAGAGTGTTAAGAAAGGTCCATTCCAAGCCCTGTGTGCTGGGAACACATTCTACTGAAGAACATTCAACACAATCCTAAGGACATGGTCCCACAAAATAGTCAGCACCCTTTAATGAGAATGTAGTAGGGGCTTCAGTCTATACCTACTCTTACTAGATAAAACCATTACAGTAACGATGCAGCAACGCTGTCATCAACTGATGGTGATAGCTAACTGCAATAAAACGCTTCTTGCTTACCTACCTTAGGGGTCATGTTCCTAGAAAGACTACACTTTATACTACACCACAAACCCTTTTAAACCATAACAACTGTACAAAAGTGATTAACTCCAAAGGTAACTTACTCTGACTTCAATAAGTGTGTATACATTGAAACTGGCATTTCTATGCAAGTTATTTACCCACAATCATCCTGGCTCCCTCAGAAACTTTTAGTAGATATGATGTGGAAAACAAAAAACTGCACCTCTGTATTAATATTCACCTCACTAAAGCTCTACCCATTCAACACTAAAGCAAACCAGAAGGATGGGCATTCGTACCACCATCATCCCAAAACTTTTACAAAGGATGATTCTCATAATTTCACGCAACTCCTTCCTACCTGCACTACAAAAAGTACAGACAGAAGAACAGTCACTGCTTGCCTCTGATACACTGCAATGTACAGGAGCTTTACTTTTTTTTCTAGAGCATTTACCAGACAGGCAACCTCGCTGCACAAGTAATATCATGAAAAGGCCAACTTGATAATCTAAGAAGGGAAAGGATTTTTTATTTCCTTATCTGTTGTCAAATTTTATTTAAAACCTGCAAGCACAGAGGACCACAAAACATTAATAGACAAACATACCTATGTAAGAAGGTAAATCATTACTTTGGGATACCAAAACAATGCAAAAATAAATGAAATTGTGCAGTTCACATTCTTCTCCACACAGCTAAGTTAAGGGCAAAAAAAAACAAAAAAAAAAATAGAAGTTAATTGGAATAGTGAATAAAATTCTAGAGACAAAGTCAATTTTTGCTTAGCTTCAAATAAAGTAACACTGCTTAAAAAATCAAACAGGTCTTACCCATGCCCAGCTCATGCAAAATGAACATATCTCATTTAATTTCTAAAAGGGGTGGACCATAGATCGCAGGTCAGAAATATAAAGGTAAGGTAAGGTATGCTCATATCGTGGTTAGGTAAACAATACCTGGATACCAGCTCCCTTTTCAACACAAAATGCAACCTATGGGGAAACAGATTAAGGAAAAACAGGGCAGCACTCTCCTGAAATGATAAGCTTCTACGAAAAAAATTTTCGGGCCACCCGGACACTTATGGGACAGCTTTACTCAGTGAAGGTTAACGGGTCATCCCAGCTCAAGAAGATGCATCCATGGTAACCTAAGCACCACTACAAATGAAAACGGGTGTCAGCCTACAATGTAAAAATAAATAAATAAAATAATCTCTGCGGTATGTGCGCGCATGCTAAAAGGGGACGGGCATAAGAACAGAGATCAAACACCACACACAACAGAAAATAGTGCACAAAAGCAATGGAAATATTAGTCAATTATTTTGGATAATGCAGTGAGACTTTTCAAAAACTATTCACACTACACACACACACACACACACACACACACACACACACACACACACACACACACACACACACACACACACACACACACACACACACACACACACACACACACACACATATACACACATTTGAAATTCAGTTCATGAGAAAAAATAAAAATACCTTGAAACACGCTACTCGCAGATCCAATTCCTGCTCACTCAAGCTCTAGTCTGTAGTACCCAGGCACTTACTTCGACTTCGAGCCACTGGCAGATCCAAGTAAATGAGTGAGATTCATCCTTCCTGGGCAGAAAGCAACCTGACTCGCTTGCAGAAGTTTCCACCATTCAATCACCCATGCAGCAGCTGAGAACTTGAGATTCAAACTAAGCCGCAATTCAATCGACCTGTGCAGACTCAGTTGAGATCAAACAATCCTTCCCAGGCAGAAACCAGTCAGAAATGAGTATGTGAGCCCTCAAGCTCAATTCCGACAGGTTGGTGGAGCTGACGTCATCATGCACGTGATTACATCAGCTGAAACCATGGAAAAATACAATCTTTAAAAAAAAACTGGGGAAAATTCGGAAATGAAGGGGTGCTGCTTGGAAACTGTGGCACCCCATTATTTGGACCCCAAAACTCAGTAAAAAAACGAGTAATTCAGGACGGTTGGGAGGTATGGTAGTTACTACAGCTCTGCACATCACCCTTATTCTTAAAAATCGGTACCAAAACACTTTTTCTCCATTCCTCAGGCATCCTCTCACTTTCTAAGATTTCATTAAACAATCTGGTTAAAAATGCCTCTGCCATTTCACCTAAACACCTCCATGCTTCCACAGGTATGTCATCTGGGCCAACCACCTTTCCATTCTTCATTCTCTTAATAGCTAACCTTACTTTCTCCTTGCTAATCCATTGTACTTCATGATTCACTATCCCTACATCATCCAACCTTCTCTCTTTCTCATTCTCTTCATTCATCAACCCCTCAAAGTACTCTTTCCATCTCCTCAACACACTCTCCTCACTTGTAAGTATGTTTCCCTCATTATCGTTGATCACCTTTACCTGCTGCACATCTTTCCTAGATCAGTCCCTCTGTCTAGCCAATTGGTACAGGTCCTTTTCTCCCTCCTTAGTGTCCAACTTTCTACACAACTCTTCATATGCCTTATCCTTAGCCTTCGCCACCTCTCTCTTTGCCATGCTCCTCATCTCCTTATACTCCTGTCTACTTTCTTCATCTCTGTGACAATCCCATTTCTTCTTTGCCAACCTCTTTGCCTGTATACTCTTCTGTACTTCCTCATTCCACCACCATGTCTCCTTGTCGTCCTTCCTCTCTCCCGATGTGATACCAAGCACCTTTCTAGTCGTCTCCCTTACTAGCTCTGCTGTATTTACCCAGCTATTTGGTAACTCTTCACTGCCACCCCGTGCCTGTCTTAACTCATCCCTGAACTCCACCTCACAATTACCCTTTTTAATTTCCACCATTTCATCCTTGGCGCTGCCCTCACACTCCTCCTCCTCCTCTTCTTGACCACTAACGTAATCCTACAAACCACCATCTTATGCTGCCTAACTACACTTTCTCCGGTCACCACTTTACAGTCTCCAATCTCCTTCAAACTAGTCCTCCTACATAATATATAATCCACCTGTGTGCATCTTCGTCCACTCTTGTATGTCACCCTATGCTCCTCCCTCTTGTTAAAATACATATTCACCACAGCCATGTCCATCCTTTTCGCAAAATCCACTACCATCTGACCTTCTGCATTCCTTTGTTTAACACCATACCTACCCATCACTTCCTCATCCCCTCTGTTCCCTTCACCAACATGCCCATTGAAATCTGCTCCAATCACCACTCTCTCACCCTTGGGTACAGTCATCACCACTTCATCCAATTCACTCCAAAGTTTTTCTTTCTCATCCATTGCACACCCAACCTGTGGAGCATATGCACTAACAACATTCATCATTACACCATCAATTTCCAACTTCATAAACATCATTCTATCATAGGTTCATAGGTTGATATGAGGCTATCTGCCCTAGAGCATTTATAACCTAGCCAGAGTGTGTTTGGCTTTTGCCACCTTTTTAGATTAGTTGACTGTGCCTCTGTATAGTAGGTCACAGAAGGTAGCCCTTTTAAGGTTAGTTTACTGTACCTCTGTCAAGCAGGGACACATAAGAGATCCCAGGGGTAAACTTACGATCTCCCATCCACTCATCAAGATTTCATTTGAAGAGGGTCAGTGAGGGGCTCTGCCTAACATGGATTGGGATTTTGTTCCAGAGTGAGGGGAGCCTCTGGGATATGAATCTGTCCCTCCAGCATGTCCTATTTATTTCTGTGATGAGGTTCAAGTCCCTGGAGCATGTAGCTCTAAGGGATTTGGATTTCCTGAGGTGAAGCATGTCCATTAATTCTGGGTTGGACATGGCTTTATACGTCAGACGCAGATCACCTCTGAGTAGACGGTACACAACTGAGTAGAGCTGGAGTTTATTTAGCCAAACTGCATAGGGTATCTGTTTGAGCCCCTTGATCCTCTTGGTGAGATACTTTTGGGGTCTTTCCAGTTGCTGCAGGTGTCAGGTAAGGTACATCCCAAATGGGGAAATGTACTCAATTATGGGCCTGATAAGTGATGAGTAGAGGGGCACAATGACCTCTCTTGATCTAGATGTGAGCCCTTTCGTGATAAGGTGGGCTATATAGAAGGTCTTTCTAACCACTTTGGCAATGTGATTGTCAAAGGAGAGATTGCTATCTACTTGGGTCCCCAAGTCCCTAATTACTTCTTCTGTACTTAATGGATTACCACCTATGTAGTAATTTGTGGGCACTTTGTTTTTCCCAAAGGGGATGACTATGCACTTTTTGGCATTTAGCTTTAGACCATGGCTCTGGCATCAGTTATCCATCTCTGTGAGACCCTTTTGGAGGATGCTTGTGTCAGCCAGAGAGTCAGTTATGGCACCCAGTTTGCAGTCATCTGCGAGCTTGGTCAGCCATAGTCCACCCATGTTAGCCTGTACCTCGGAGAAATATATACCGAACAAGAGAGATCCCAAGACTGAGCCTTGTGGGACACCACTTGTAACTGGTTTAGAGTCTGACATGGCACCTGCTATTCTGACCATGTGGGTTCTATCCCTGAGCCAGTTTGCAACCCATCTTGTGACATAGGGGTTGATATTTAAGCTGGTGAGCTTATTTATGATGCCCGAGTGGGGTATTGTGTCAATGGCTTTTGCAAGGTCCAGGTAGGCTGTGTGGACTACCTTCCCTTCATTATGGCTTTGGTAACTGTTTCAAAGAAGTCGACCAGGTTCAAGAGGCAAGATCTGCCCTTAATGAAGCTGAATTGGGTAGGATCCAGTGTCTTGAGGTTCCCAATGTCTTTGTTTATGATTTCCATGATGATACACTCCATAGCTTTGCAGACCAGGCTAGTCAGGATTATAGGGTGATAGTTTCCGGGGTCTGTTGTGGCACCACTTTGTGGAGTGGGACCACTGTTGCTGTACGCCATTCCTTCGGTACATATCCTGCAGTAAGGCTGAGATTGAACAGTGACTTTATATGAGGGTTTAGTTCTTCTTGGAGCTCATGTAAGATGCAGCCTGGGACACTATCTGGTCCCATTGATGCTGTGTTTTTTGCTTTGGAGGGGGCAGCTCTCACCTGTGCATCTGTGATCTCAGGAAGGCTACTCTCTGTTGGGATAGATATTTGCTCTTTTGGGGGGAAGGGGGGGGAGTTTGCACTGAACCTTTCTGCCAGGATGTTGGCAATGTCTGTGGGTTCAGTGCATTTTTTGTCATTTTGCACTAACTCAGAGCATATCTGGGAGTTGCCTCCCAGGTTTATGACATAACTAAAGAAGGCCTTGTGATTATCTTTAGTGTCTTGTGCAATTTTTCTTTCGAAGCTGGCCTTAGATGATTTTATGAGGGATCGTAGTTTCTTGCTAGTACTGATCAGTGACGCCTTCCCTTTTGGGAATTTTGCTCTGTCATGTAGTAGCTTTCTCCTTCTGTTGTATAGCTTATTTATGACCACCAGACAGGTCTCCTGCCTTTGGAGGAGTGAGTCTTGGTTTTATTTGGGATAGTATGCTCCATGCATTCCTGTAGGTGTCCATAGAATGCTTTTGTAAAGGATTCTGCATTTTGGGCCATATTTTCCACTGGCCCGGGGGCTTTGAAGGATTCCACCTCAGTTTTGAGAAGTGTGAAGTTTGCTTTTGAGAAGTTCTTCACTGTGATTTCCTTGGCAAGGGGTGGGGACAAAATATGGATGTCCAGTGAGATTTGTTTATGGTCTGATCTTACCAGTGAGGGGTATACCTCTGTGGAACATAGAGACCCCATGTTGGTGATGACCAGATCCAATATGTTTTCCCGTCTTGTGGGAGTGGTGACCAGTTGTTCCATAGCATTTGGGACGCAACCCTGCCCATTTATCCGACACTCTTTTCACCTCCAAAACTCTCTTCGCACACTGTTCCTTCATAATAACTCCTACGCCATTTCTCCTCCCATGCACACCATGATAAAACAATTTGAACCCACCTCCGATACATCTAGCCTTACTCCCCTTCCATCTGGTCTCTTGCACACACAATATACCAACCTTCCTTCTGTCCATCATATCAGCTAGCTCTCTCCCTATACCAGTCATACTGCCAACATTCAAAGTTCCGACCCTCACTACCACATTCCTAGCCTTTCTCCTCTCTTCCTGCTTTCGGCCATACCTTCCACCTATTCTCCTCCTTCGGCCAGCAGTAGCCCAATTTAAACCAGCACCCTGTTGGCTAACAGTACTGGTGGCAGTCGTTGTTAACCCAGGCCTCGACCGATCCGGTATGGAAATATTTACTGGTGACTACATGAAATGATTTAGTGAAGTTTTACTCCAGATGCCCTTCCTGACGCAACCCTCCCCATTTATCCTATCTTGGTACTGGCACAAATAATCAATGAATAACAATAATAAATAAATGAAGATAAGTGGTGGGAAGAGAGAGAAACAAAGTGCATTAGTACTATTATTGGCTATATACTTGACAACAGTGCTACTAGCTACTCTACAGGTCTGTCCTTTCTTTATGTGTGTAAGTCCCCTATAGCTGCTGTAGTATGTACAGACCTCTCAAGCTATCCACATAAGATTTGAACCCTGGTCTGTGTGTGCCAAAATACACTTTATACAGTGCATTTAACAAACTGAACTACTGAGTCACTGCTGATTACTGATTGACTGCTATTTGCTTAAAGCTTACCTGGAAACAAAATATGACCTGGCAGTACTACTACAGTTATATACTAGCCTGCAGTGCAGTAGAACACACATGCATAAAGTACAAGCATGACAGAGATAGTAGATAACCTATACATTACCATATAGACTGCAGGTGTAGATAATATATTGTTAGTGGGTTTAAATATCTGTGAAGTCAACAAACAATATCAGATTATGTTGTGGGCTACCTCACCCATATACTTTGCTTACCTGCTGTTTGTGGATGATGTGCCTTATGTGGCCTAGAATCAGCCTTGATTGGTACTATATGTGTTAAACAATTTATTTGGCAGCCATTGTATTTGCAGTCTACAGTTATTACACTGTTATACTTGATTACAGCACCTTAACTCACAGCCTGAATACATATAGCTCAACTGCAATGGTTAAAACAAGACATTTCTGATGTACACAATTTACCTTGTTGTTATTGGTATTGGTTGATGTGTTCTTGCAGAACAGTTGTCATAATTTATTTCTTGCACAACAGCTCTACTTCCAGACTTATTGCATAACAGACTTTATTTGACATACCTTCATGCAGTTCCTGGAATAATTTCAGGGTTTTATTGCACAACAGTTGTGATTATGCAGGTGTTGCAATACAGCTCTAATTCCACACTTATCACACTGAAAACTTTATTGTAAATACTTTCTTACAGTTAATGCTTTACTCTTCCCTGCTTATTGCAGTACAGTTGGCAGTATGGACTTATTGGAGTACAACTCTAAGTCCACAATCACTGCAATACAAACTTTACTGTATATTCCTAATTGCAGTTAATGCTTTACCCTTTCTTGGTTATTTGACTACAGTTAGCATAATACATCTGTAATAACCACACTCATGATGCAACCTGGCCAAGCACCTGGCATGCACCTCAAGGTTGCAAGCCCTCTCCTCTGCAGCTGTTGGGAGAGAATAACACTATTACGCATACCAGTTTAACAGACATTCAAATTAGATATTGGTGGACAGAGGTAAAAGTACTTATATACATGTGGGACATCCCCTGCCTGAAATTATTGGACCCAGGTGTCCAAAGTATTCCCCTTACATCTCTTCAGGTCATGATAGTGATGATGACACTGCTCACCTGTGCGGGGGATACCACTTGCACTGTTGAGGTCCCTTGCCAACTGGTCGTAGGCTTCCTCCTTGCACTCTGAGCCCTGGTAACCTCCTGCAGAAGCTGGCCTTCATGTTTTTTTACAAGGAGTCTGACCATGACCCTGGACTCCAGGATGCCCCAACGCTGCACCCGAATATGCGAACCCTCACCAACACCTGCTTTAGTATCCTTCAGAGACAGAACTCCAATGGATTATGCTGTATTCCTACCTATTGAGCTTAATATAACCCGTTTCCTGCCCTCACATGCTATTAGGCAACATTTAAAAATGCTGTGCATTGCTTAGCAGCATGCAAACCAGCGCAACTGAGCTGAACAGTGGTAAGACCCGAAGATCTATATGCTTACCAGTGCTTAGCAGTGTGCAAACTAGCCGAGCAGTGCATAAACATTTTCAGCCGTTCTTGTGTTTATGCAGTGCTTAGCAGGTCTTAGCAGAGCTTAGCAGAGTGCAGCGAGCCAGAATTTAAAAATAATTGGCATAACTTCTATTTCAAAAGTAAATGCTTATTTTCTCTTCCATGTATTCAAATACTGCACCTACTGCTCATGAGGGCATAACTCTACTCATTTAGCAATGTGGATATGTGAAATTCTGCTGTACCTTTACATATACCTCTGTGCTACCTATAAGCACTGCAGAACACTGCACAGTGCTGTGCAAACCCACTCAGCCATGCTTAAACATCACATTTAAGTAAATATTTAAATGCATCCGGTTTCTATTTTTAGACGTCTGGCAGTTGTCAAAGTAATGCTTAGCATTGCTGCACTCTGCACCATACTGCACAATATGCTTTTTAAATTAAAAAAAAATATTGATATACTACAGTTGGACAGTGCAGAGAGTGTCTTACCCATCTTCAGACACAGTTAACACTACACTCCCTACACTAATCCAATAACCTTCTTCCTTGGCTCTCCGTCAGTAATGCACCATGATTAATATGCATAGCGCACTGCCAACTGCCAAGTGGAACCCAGTACATGGACACAGTACTATTCTGTGTAGGCTCTACACTATGCCTACATGGATTTTATTAAATAATGGGGAATGTTTATGAATGGAAACTGCTAATGCAGAAAAAGAAAAAAAATAGCCAGAGATTTTAGTGACTTTAAGACTGGACATGAATTTTCATGGCCAAAGCCTAAAGAAAGAGGAAAAGAGAAAGAGGGATATAGGACTCTAATTGAACCAAAGTTGATTGGCGATATTAGCAGAACCACTGGTGATAATCTGCTGATTGATACATTTGTCTCTCTTGTTCCATCTAGTACATCACAGAATAATGGTTCTGTGTATACCACACCACCAAATGATGTCTACCCCTGTCTATTCCATCAGAGAGTAGGGCAGTGACTGAAGCTGAACCTCAAACAATGGTTACAAAGAAAACAAGGCAGTCTACTTTGAATCAGGTTTTTCCTGTTCTACCCCTACCCATTCGGCAAGAGAGGTGTTGGTCCCTTCCACAAATTAGCCAGAGATTTTGGTGACTTTAAGACTGGACATATATTTTCATGGCAAAAGCCTAAAGAAAGAGGAAAAGAGAAAGTGGGATATAGGACTGTAATTGAGCCTAAGTTGACTGGCGATATTAGCAGAACCACTGGTGATCATCTGCTGATTGGTAAGTTTGTCTCTCTTGTTCCATCTAATACATCACAGAATAATGGTTCTGTGTGTACCACTCCACCAAATGATGTCCACCCCTGTCTATTCCATCAAAGAGTAGGCCAGTGACTAAAGCTGAACCTCAACCAGTGGTTAGAAGGAAAACAGATCAGTCTACTTTGAATCAGGTTTTTCCTGTTCTACCCTACCCATTCAGTAAGAGAGGGGATGGTCCCTTCCATGTTCAGACAGTCATGGGAGGATGAAAAGGAAACAACTGATCGATGCAGGACATCGTATGTTCAAATGGATGTGGCAACCCACAAACAGTCCATAGTGTGGAACATTTCAAAGAGAGTACTTACTGATTCTGAAATTTCAGTTCTAAATTGTGGACTTTCTTTTTTCCCTGCATAGGATGCTGACTTAGTGGACACTATTGTTGATCTTAAGATGTTCATTCACAACATAACAATGAAAACTTTATATTCAGTGAACTATAATGATAAGAATAGCAGTTTGTTTAAGAAGACTTGTGCTTTTATACCTCCTAATAACCCTATTGTTGAAGCTTTTAGTAGGTTATGTAAGAATGATATTTATAATTTATTTTATAGTAGTAAAATGAAGAAGTGTTTTAATAATCTCATGCAATCTGAGAGACAAGCCCTTAAGCAGCTACACAATGATAAGGATATAGTCATCTGGCCAGCTGATAAGGGTGGTTCGATTGTTGTTATGAATTCTGTATTTTATTATTCCACCATGACACAACTATTATCTGATAGTGAAACCTATTTGTTGATTGGTTTGGATGAGACTGAAGTTATGATTACATGTGTGCATAAGACTATTGGTGACTGTTTAATGAGCCATATGATTACTCCTGAGTTATCTCGGTATTTTTTGATTGAACATCCCGTAGTGCCTAGCTTCCTCAGGCTGCCCAAGATACATAAAGATCCGATTTCTCCATCTTTTAGGCCTATTGTTGCTGGAGCTGGTTGGCTTATGGAAACTTTATATATATATATATATATATATATATATATATATATATATATATATATATATATATATAATGTGTGTGTGTGTGTGTGTGTATATATATATATATATATATATATATATATATATATATATATATATTTATTTATTTATTTAATTTATTTAACATTTTGTTAACCGGAAAAGTCCAACTTGCAACAAAGCCAATTTTCAGTGGAGGCCCGGTGAGAAATGCTCCTGATGCTTGTCTTTGAACGTTGGAGGAAACCGCAGCACCCAGAGGAAACCCACACAAATGCAGGGAGAACATGCAGACTCTGCACAGAAGGCACTCTAGCCAAAAATTGAACCAGAGAACATCTTGCTGTGAGGGGACAATGCTACCGCTGCACCACTGTGCCATCCAATATATATATATATATATATATATATATATATATATATATATATATATACATATATATGTTGAGACCTGCACTTGATAAGTCTAATGTGGTCCTTAGGGACACCAAGCATTTTCTGAGGGATTTATATGAATATACCAGTTAAAGTGAGCTTGATGGTGCATGCTTCTTGGTCACGATGGATGTGACATCTTTATTTATAGTGATCCATAACTATGAGGGGATTGAGTTGGTGAAAGGCTATTTAGTTGAGAACAGTGAATTTGATGGAAGATTCATTGAAATGTTGTGCCTCTTTATTGAGATGGTTCTTGAGAACAATGTTTTTACATTTAATGGTATTCAGTATCTGCAGAGAACTGGCATAGCTGTGGGCACTTGTGCCAATAGCTACACCAGTATGGTATTGGCACAATGGGAGAATAAATTGTTTTTACATCTAAAAGTTATAAATGCTCAGTTAAGTTTTATCATTGTTTTGTTGATGATATATTCCTTTTGTGGACAGTTCCCCTGGCTGAGTTGGATTGTTTTGTTGAATTTTTGCATAATACTACAAATTTTCTTAAATGTTCTGTTAAATACTCACATTCCATTATCGAGTTTTTAGATGTTAAGGTTTGTAGGAAGTCAGATTCACGTTTTACTACCAGTCTCCATAGGAAGGACTGCTATAAATGCTCTTTATTACTATAGGACTAGCATGCACCCTAGGCACATTTTTGATAATGTTGTTAGGGGTCAGAGCATGTGAGTTTCTAGGTTGAATGCTAATGATGATCAGCTCTTTTGTGACCTAGATGTGCTGAGACAGGATTTATTTGGTAGAGGTTATCATTCTAGGGAGTTGGATGATGGGTTAACTTGTGGTGTATCCCTGAAACAGACTAGGTCCAAATGTTATTTTTCTTCTTTTAAACAAACATCGGTAGCCAGACCCTCTCTTAATAAAACTGAAGTTATGGTTCCTATGTTTTATTACAGATAAGTTGATTACAGATATTTCTTAGGAAACGCTGGATGTGTCTCAGCCTCTCTCCTTTGCTCATTCTGTTCCGGACTGCCCCTCGCCGACCTCGCACTCAAAAAAGCTCTAAAGAGTTGGTTCCACCGGCTCGGCCCTCCCTCATATCCCACAATGCTAGGGCGAGAGAGTTACCTCAGATCTCTTGCCGCTACAGCTTTGAGGTTGGTTGTGCTGTTTGCCCTCAGCCCAGGAAGCTTCAAAAAAGAAAGAGGCTTGCCGGAGAGCTTATTTGAGAGGATTGATTGTCTGTCTGTCTGTTCTGTCAACAGCTCAACAGGGAAGTCTTCCGCCCGCTTCGGAGCCGAGACCGGAGGTTGTTCAACAGCTTTGTTCAACTTATTCCGGCTCGGCTCGGCTGGAGCCGGAGCTGTGGCTTCACCTCACAGTCCTTGGTCCGAGCCTGGGCCGAGCCCGTGAGGCCGAGAGTACCTCTGTCGGCTCCGACAAGATCTAAACAAAGCGACAACCAGAAAAGGTCTTAGTCACCTTTCGGCCCCTCCCTCATTCGCTGTCCCTGTCGGAGCTGTCTCTGCAGTCCAAAGTCTCATTCCGAGTCCTGTCCGTCACTTCACCTTCAGACATTGGGGTGTGGTCGATCCGGAGTCTGAGGCACGACTAGCTAGCCCAGAGAGCCCAAACCCCGGTCATCGGTGTCGGCCTGCCCTATCAGTCAACTCTCTCTTTGCCTCTCTGAGGTCTTGGGCAGTTCGGTCCGGGGAGCCGAGTGGAACGCGGGAGGACCTGGGTTTCGAGCAGTCCGTTCGCGTCCGTCTGCTTTTCCGTGGCTTTCTTCCATGGAATCACCGTGCGCTTCCCTCGCGAGGGGGAGGGTGAGTGGCATCGCCCCTTGTCCCCCCCCCCTCTTCCTCTGGGCTTCGGCGGCGGTGAGTTCGCTCGACACACCGGCCTCGGAGCCATCCATGTCGGGTGCCGAGGGGGTCCTTAGCTCCGGAGCTGGACCTCTGGCTCTTGACAGGAGGGGGCGGGGAGTGAGGGCGGTGTTGGCCTGGCTCGGCTCTACTCACAGTCGGGGTCCAGCCAGCCCCTCCCCTTTATCTGCCTCAGGGTCGACTCACTCCTCCCTCATCCCGACGCAGAGAGCCAACTCCTCAGGAGCCTGATTTGGCCCAGCAGAAGAGGAAGAGGAAGTGTGCAGCAAGTGAAGCACATTGACTCACCTGGAGTCTATCGAGCTCTGGAGATCTCTGATTCTTCTGGTCCCCCCTCCTTCCTTGAAGATGTCATTGAGACATTTAGAGGAGATCTGGAAACCACAGAAAATTGCCCAGGGAGGAACCCTTGGGAATCTTGATCTGTGTTTCTCTGGCTTGCTCACTGTCCTTCCTCTGGGTGCCCCCCCCGACCCCCCCCTCAGGTGGGTGGTTTGGGGCATGGCATGCTCCTGATTCAGTGGACCCCCCCACCAGGAGACCCTCAAATTCATCACAGCTCCATCAGACAAGGAATTTTTTTCAAAAAGGTCTCTTGTGGATGCTATGGTGGGTAGCTGCCCATACAAAGAAAGGAACTGGATCCTCTTCAGTGCCTGTCCATCCACTAAACAAGGAATCTAGGTCCATGGATACCCCAAAGAAAAGATAAAGAATGGTTCGTCCAAACAATCTCAAGGGACCTGGCCAGCACAGAAAGTCGGTTCCAGACAGGGGCAGGGGGGAACAACAATGGTAGATGTCGCCCCTAGAGGCAGAGGTCCAGAAGAACCAGGGCGATCGCGAACCTCCGGAAGCCTTTCCCTTTCAGCATCCTGTTGCCCCCCCCCTCTCCGAGCGGGCGGGGGAGAGGCGTCCCACTGCCAAAGCCTGGCTATCCTGACACAAGACAAATGGGACAAATGGGTACAGTCCATCAAAATTATTTTATTCCCTTTCCTTTTTTAAATCAGTCAAAAAAACTTCCCTCCGGATGTTCACCCCAACAAAAAGGATATAGTTAGGAAATTTCAAAAATGCTTGCAAAAAAAGCTGTTCAGCCAGTGCCAGCAGACCAACTAGGATCGGAATCTACTCAAAGGTTCTTTAAAAGGAACAGACATTTCAGGGGGTATCCTATCACACATAAATGAACACAGAATGAACAGGCGGCTCAGTTCCTCCGCTTCAGGCTGGGATCATTTTTCTTTCAATTCAGGGCCCCCACTGCCCCGGGTGCCCCGGGTGTTGTTAAATGCATGGGTGTGGTAGCTTCTCCTGAGACGACAAGGACAAGGATTCAGGTCATATTTGGACGACTGGCTCCTCACAGCTCCCACCAAGCATCTCTCCTTCGATGGCCAGGAATTACACTTTTAGCGTCTGTCAAAAACTGGGTATCTCAATAAGCTATTCTCATGAGTGGTCTGAAAGAGACTCTGTAGTGAGAGAGATTTTTCTCAAGTGGGGTCAGCTTGCTGGCGATCTTTTGCTACTCCCCAAAACAGCAAAGCAAGAGAATACTTACTCTATTCCCTTTACCAGGCCAACCCAGCAGGAATCTGGACCTTCAGATCTTTTTGATCATCATCAGGGTCAGTTCTCCAGCTCCCTCCCTCTCTGAACCTCACTGCTTGGTTCCTCCACTTCCAACGCCTCAATTATCTCACTAGATATTTTCTTTTTGATAGCTTTTATAAGCTTCTGTGGAGAAGATTGAGTTTGAGTAAGTGGAAAGCTTGGGCACATGTAGGCACACACCATCATCCACCGCCTCCATCCATTCTTTCCTCCAACTAGTCCTTGGATTTTCTCCATGCACTCTTCAGGTCCATCTACTCTTAAGGTTCAATTGCGCTATTTCTAATTTCATTTCCATAATTTGTCCTCTGCTCTAATGTAAAGCAAACTCTTCAAGCCTTTTTGAAAGGAGTTTTTCTTCTCAGACCCTCCGTAAAAAATCCTCCTCTCCTTGACCTAAATTTTGGGTTCTTGCTTCTTTGATTCTTTCCCAGAACTTCAAGCACTCACTTGTCGTTCTCCTTACCTTGTGTTCCATAAGGACAGAGTTTTTGGTTTCAACATCAAATCTAAACCAATGCATTGACCTCCCTGTCTTTTCGAGAGTATTCAAATAGGTCTGACAAAAATTACACTGTTAGCCCAGACTGCCTGACACCATTTGTGCACAGTAGCGTGCTCTTACACTTCTCACACTTTTTTATTTTATATTATTGGGATTTAGCTTCTAGGCATAGAGCTAATTTTGGTTCCACTGTTCTCAGTTCCCAGGCCACCCGGAAGTGCTGAGGGAGGCCCCCCATCCAGCAGCAAGAATGAGAGAGATAGACAGCAACATATAACATATAGCGTTCTTACCATAGCGTTCCCATGTGTTTGTCTTCTTTGGCCTGGAGACCTAGAGAGGAGTGTGATCGTGACCTCTCTTTCTACCACCTCTTTCTTAGCTATATGCTATTGTTATAAGCTGGGTTAGCTTACAACAAGCGGATCTGGGGTAACTCTCGCCTAGCATTGTGGGATATAAGCTTTTAGGTGGCGGGAGCGTCGGAGGATCGGCTCGAACCCCATCCAGAAGAAAAGGCGAAGAAGACAACTAACATGGAATGTATTTAGTTCTTTTAACTGATGACATGATTAGGAATTTCATTTGTTCTAGACTGAGTTTTCATTATAAGAACTGACATTCATTAAAGTGGTTGTTATGTTATTCTTTGAATAACTGTTGTTCTAGAATTGATGAAAGTGCCTTTGGCATGTTTCCCTGTGGCTAATGTGGATATTGTTATTTAATTGATGTAACTCTTTCGTACATCCAGAAACAGGTTTTAAATATTCTTTTAGAATCAGGGCTGATTGTAATACCATGGATTTGATTTATCTTGCTTATTGTGTCTTATGTAGATATTTTTATATTGTGAAAATGAACAAGGCTCTGAGAAATTGAATCAGAGAGCATGTATATTACATACACAAGGGTAATTTATGTAATGCCCTTGCTAAGCATGTTGGTAATGAAGATGATGCACATTACTTTAGATTTTTAGTGATTGACATGGTGCTTATTACAAAATGGATGGGTGATTTACATAATAAAACATAAACTTCTGGAACACATTGAATTATTATGCTATGGGCTGACAGAGGGTCAGGTTTAAATGAATGCGTATCGTTGAAGCTTATGCTAAAGTCTCGTAGGCTTGTTAGGTAGGAGTTGGGCACTACTTATTTTGGTATATGTTAGTATTATTTATATATGTATTTAATATATATGTTTTTATTTACTTTTTGCTATATGCTTGATTACTGCATTGATTGTATGCCTTAGAATGGTGTTTTACCACTACACCTTTAAAGTCTGTGTGGTTCTGGAGGTATGGTGTATGTATTACTGTTATATTATTGGCTGTAGTGTGATCATATGATATGTTTTTATGAATAGGTTCATTTTTTGATAGGTTGAATGATTTAACTTATAGTATTTAAATACATTTGATTTTATTGTTTTGAACTGGTCTGAAGAAGCATTTACAAAGTGAAAACACTTACCTACTTTATTTCAACTTTTTAAAGGTCATTTTTATATATTTGAGTTCAGCTCTTTCTTAGCTACTTGGCTGTGTTTGGTGTTCATTTTGCCATTCTTTTATCTCATTCAGTTTTTGGCCACCATTTTTCTTCAGTGGTTCTGCAGTTTTTACATCCAGAAACTGCTGAAGTATCATTAAGGCAGAAGACTGAGAAATACCCAATATGTCACAGTCTCTCTCTGAAAGGTCCCAATGGAAAGTATAGAATACCCAGTATGTCACAGTCTCTCTCTGAAAGGTCCCCATTGAAAATATAGAGAGAGCTACACATACCTTACAGTCCACAGGTATAGGAAGGTCAAGCATCCCCCCATTCCTGTCTGTGGGCAATGCATACTCACTAAAGCCCTTAAAATGCCGCTGTCTACATTAAATCTATCAAAACTATCCTGTTTAGAAAAGTTAAGAATTATTCTTTGCCTCTATATTTGTGCTCTTGCCTGGTGTGCACTGGTTCTGGCTCAAACAAGACAAACAGCTTATACTGTGAAATAGCTGTGTTGGCAGCTACAACAAGATGCTATGCCAACTGCAAAGCATACATAAAAATTATGATTTCACCTTTTATAACGCATCTGCGGATGGTATGGAAATGTGTCAAACAATTACTGTGAATTACAAATATGCGGGGGTGGCTTGTTATCAAAGTTCTACATCACTTTTCATTTCAGTCTCATTACATCTTCATTTGCATAATTTTATTTGAGGCTACCGAGTGTTAGTACAAATGGCCTCCTTGAATTACTTCCTGGGTTACACTAATGTGCAGACAGTGCAGATTACCATCAGGTGAACACAAAACAACTACACATACCACCTAGGATGTTTAACTGCTTCTTTGATCAACATTTAATCTAAACAAAGTGAGGATATCCCCCCAAAAAACACAGACGTTGTATGCATACCATGGCGCTCTGCAAAATGGAGAAGAGTAAAGTTGATATTAAGACGTAACCTGATGCATACAGATAAAATGTGCAATTGATATCTACAAGTCTAACAGTACATCCAGTACAGTTACTGTACATTTGTACTAGTGGAACTTGCAACCATATTGAGACAGGAAAGGTGGGCATTGAGAATTTCATGGAAACAAGCAAAGCAACTTATTAGTTTCACCAATCTTCTTGAAGATGAATGGGGGAAGGTAATAACTAGTGCAGAGGTAAAGATAATTAATTGGTATCCTGGTGTGCAATGTTTATGATTGTCTTTCCTTTTTTTCAGCACTTAGTTTTGTGTGGTACTTTAGTAAATGGCAAGGGTTATATAAATAATCTTTCATTGTACTGGGAGTGAAATATGGAGTTTTGAAAATGATTTGATATTTATTAAACCAAAAAAAAATGTTATGCAAGATATTTTTGACAAGCTGATTATAAGTAATATAGTTGCATACAGAGGTGGTTGATCAGTGCAAGATTATATGTAATCACCATATTATGTCTGATTACATGTTACCTATGACTACAATGACACATTGGTTATGACTCTCATGTTCCATTCATTATCATTGTCATCATTAGCACTTTTCCAATTTTCACATGGAGTCAGGCTGTCTCATCAACCTCAATGTCACCCAATCACACAGAGCCAGTATTTACATTGCTGAGTGGCTAGCCCTGATTGAATTTCTCTGTATTCAAGTTTGCACTGTGTAGCAAAAACAAAAAACAAACCAGAACAAACCACAGGTCTACTAGGTAGCCTAACTGTGCAATGAATACTTACATGAGTTATCTATGAATAAAGCAATCTGATATAATTTTATGTAATCTAGCCAGGTCAAATTTTATGCTAATAACAATATTAGCATCAGACTTATGGTTTAAGTTCAAAAAAGAATTTCTCTTTTAAAGGACTTGAATGCCTTTAAGGTTCCAAAACAAAAACTTGAACACGGGGCACAAAATGTAAATTTAGAATAAACTTGGTTAAATGTGGTTGCAGTAGAAAGGTGAAATGTATAATGTAAGGAAAACACTAGTATAATTAAATGTGTGCATCATGTGGGCGGCACAGTAGTGCAGCGGTTAACATTGTCACCTCACAGCAAGAGGTTCTCTGGTTCGATTCTCGGCTGGGGTGACTTCTGCGTTGAGTTTGCATGTTCTCCCTGTGTTCGTGTGGGTTTCCTCCGGGTACTCCAGTTTCCTCCCACATTCCAAAGACATGCATCTGGAGCATTTCTCCCCGGGCCTCCGCTGAAAACAGGCTCTGTGGAACCTAGTCGGACTTTCCCGGTCAACAAATGTTAAATAAATAAATAAATAAAATAAATAAATAAGCCCTTCCCCATCACCTGATGGACAAAATGTAAATTTGCATATGTCACAAGTGATAATTTAATAAAGGTGTTAAAAAAATAAAGGTGTTTTAAAAAAAAGACTACAGCAGTATTCAACCTACTTTAGACCCACCCAAGCCTAACCCATATCGCATGTCCAAAAGAGGTTTAAAACAGAAAGAATACATTCATAATAGACTGTAAAATTGTGATTAATGACAATAATGTAACTACTCTATCTATGAACACAGTTGTAAAACTATCCACACTCAATGATTTTCCATAGAGAGCATTAAGCTGAAGGAACGCATCTGCTCTGGTCCCAAAATCAAATTAAAACATGACATTCATTGAAAATTTAAAATCTCATATGAGGACAGTGTATATAAAATCAGATACAAGGAAATGGGCTATAAGGAGAACTGTCTATTTAAGAGAAGGCTAACATTCTGTTTGACCAATGTACAGAGACTGAAATGATGCATTTCTGTATTAAGAGCATACAGTAGGGAATAACAAGATGGAATTTACAATCTGTGAAAAATATTATAACACAGACCAAAAAATATAAAATAAAACAATAACTGGCAAGTGCTAACATTTACCAAACATCAAACACAACTGTATTAGCAAATGCAATAAGATTTAAATAAAGGTAGCTGGCTATCTAATGAAGTTGGAACGTTAACCCAACCTATACTTGGAAAAAAAAGCCATTTTTGTAATGGAAACTTAATTAAAGCAAAAAAGAAAAATAAATGTGGACCTTAGTGAGGTTTAGAATTTCTTAACAAAACCAGAATTTCAGTATGGTCCTGTATAGTGAAAGAAAAATACTAAAACCTGCATTTGTATACCACAAATTTTAACATCTAGGGTGGGGTTTCGTATACTCATAGCTGTGATCCATGAAGAGTGGTGCTATGAGGCTAAGCAAATCCTGGACTATCAGGATGACTACAGAAATTCAGAGGTCTTTTTGTATATATGCCTCCCTATTGAAAACGCATAATGTGATTTACACATAACCAATATGCGGCAGCTGCTACTCTGTTAAGGGAGATTACACATATGCACATGAGTTTGATATATAGACATGAATCTATAATGAACTCATTTGCATACAAAGTGTACAAATCACCCTGAAGTTATGACAGAAAGCAGTCAATTTTCAGTTGAGTATAGAGACGTGATGGAAGCTGATATGGCACTTCAGCATACTAGGACATTTGTATTGGAGGCGTCTCTTGGGTAAATGTATTATGTTTTTTCAAAAGTACTTTTTTTTTAAAAGAACAATAAGACAACATTATATTTACAATCACAACAAAAAGGAACTATTTACAAAGTCTATAGCAAAATAATATATTTCTATATACTTTCAGGAAATTAATTACAATTTCAGCAGTAAAGAATGCAACTTTTCCAAAGCAATTAATTTATGTGTTGAATTTTTTGTTCTGAGCTTTATGTTTGAAATGTCTTTATCACACAAAGACTTGGCCAAATAAACAAACTTGTTATTAAAGGAAAGAAGAAAGTTTTTTTGTCCAGTTTTTTATTACAACCTTTCTTGCTACAGCAAGTATTGACCATAATATATATATATATATATATATATATATATATATATATATATATATATGAGTTTTGGGTATAACCTCTGGAATCTATACATTAAATAAAATGAGTAAATCAGAAATTATACATTTATTATTCCATAGTGCATTACAGAAATTTCTAAATTCATTCCAAAATAAATATAACATTTTACAGGTGACAATCATATGATACAAATCAGGATTTTCTGCATTACATCTCCAGCACTTCTATCATTTTTTTTTATTATTTTGCCAATTTTTTGTGGTGTTAAATAGCATCTATGAAGAAATTCCAGGTATATATTTTCCAGTAGGGGGAGATTGTTGTTTTCCCTATTGATCTTAGAAAGACTTTTTTATTATTGGTAGTAAATTCTTCATTATTAATTTTAGTGGAGTAGTTCCAGTAAGAGGCATCTATAAAGTTAACGGCTGACCTGATAGTTTTATAAATCATAGATGTGAATAAGGTGCCTCTTGGAAAGCCATTTATAATATTATATATCAGTTCCAAAGTTTTTGGTGTATTATTACCATGGGTGTCTAATGATAATATTTTATTGTAAAACATTCACTGCAGACTTTCATGTCAAGCCAATCACTATTATTTAAGATATATCTAGCAAGTAGATAATTAGACAAATTAACTTTATGTATAGACTAAAACTGATTCCAATAGACTAAGTTTCTCTCTTTGAATTTATACATTTTATTAGGATTGAAGGACATTAAGCATTCATTAGTATAAGCAATTGGAAAGATGGATATTAATAAGTTTTTGATTGAGTGATTAGATTGTGTGAATCTTTTAATGTTCATTAGTGTGTGATTAATGAGAGAGCAGGATTTTAGTTTCTGTTTGTTATCTTGTGTATATTCTTTTAAAGACCATATAAAAATGTTTCTATCTAGTTTAATAAGAGGTTTTAATAATATTTTGTTATTAGAAAATAATATTGTTTCATGCATTAATTTCCAATAGGAAGAGTAAGAGGGACTTAACCATAAGAAGATCATGTTAAGGACAGCTGCATTTAAATAAAATTAAATATTTGGGAAATGAATGCCTTCTTCTTCCCAGCATGCAGTATGTCATTGTAAGGATATCCTGTTTTTTTTTTTGGGGTGCCAAAGAAATTTCAATAAAATATTGTTAATTTGATGTATGTTTTTTTAAGTGAAGGGATAATTAAGGACTGACTAATATATAGGATTTTGGTAATAATATCATTTTAATTAACATTAGTCTATCTTCAAATTTAAAAACAGAATCTATTCCAATTATCTATGAGATTTATAATTGTGCTTATTAAGTTTTTATAATTTATGGAGATTGTACCATTATGGTTTGAGTTAATAAAGACACCTAAGTATTTAATTGGGTAAATGTATTTTTTTTTATGCTTGTGCATACCTGGACTTTTTTTCTTTTTCATTGAAGGGGTAACTTTGATGAAAATGTTTATTTTAGTGCCTCTACACACCTGGACAATTTGTTGAAGGGCTCACTTGGGTGAAATGTTCATTTTAGTGCTTGTACATACCTGGACATGTTACTGAAGGGGTCATTATGTGAAATGTCCATTTTAGTGCTTGTGCATACATGGACATTTTGTTGAAGGAGACTGCTTGGGTGAAATGTTTATTTTAGTGCTTGTGCATACCAGGGCATGTTACTGAAGGGGTCAATAGGTGAAATGTTCATTTTAGTGCTTATGCATACTTGGACATTTTATTGAAGAGGACACTTGGATGAAATGTTCATTTTAGTGCTTGTGCATATGTGAACATTTTATTGAAGGGGTCGCTTGGGTGAAATGTTAATTTTAGTGCTTGTGCATACCAGGGCATGTTACTGAAGGGGTGGCTTGAGTGAACACTTCTTCACAGTGCTTGTACATACTAGGAAATGTTATTGAACGGGTCCCTAGGGGAAATAATTCATTTATGTCAGAGAAGTGCTGGTTCATACATGCTCAGACTGCTGAAGTGATCACTGGGCAAAATAATTTACTTTATCATTTTAGTGTTTATGTATTCTTAATAGAAATGAATGAAGCAGTTGCTGGGGGAAATAATTAATTTATGTGCCAAGGAAGTGCTTGCGCATACTTGAATAAACAATTTGTGGATTGCAACTCCAGTTTCAAAGGCAAAGCACTGCATTTACTAACAGATGTTCATACAGCAGGGATGTTGAACTATGAATTGCAAAACTGCCTCATTAGCATACTACACTACTCATTTGCATCTCATTATTTTTTCGGCCTTCACATTAGTGTCAGTGGCCTCTATGAATCATGCCTTTGCTATGCTCACTTGTAAGCATCAGTAATATCCCTACTGTATTTGCACAAGTGACTATGAATATTGCTCCTAGAGTCCAGAGCTACAAAAATGAGCTGAGTCAGATGTGCATGAGCTAGCTTGTGCATGTCAGAAGAGTTAAGAAAGAACAACCAATAAAGAAGCCATCTCTGGTCAGGGATGTATCACTGTTCCAAAAAACAGAATTTGTTTATAAACGCAGACATTCAACATAGAATTATACGCTGAAAGAAAAACAGCAAAAAGTGGTGATTCTGTACCAAGCAGTAAACTATACAGTGGCCATAGCAGTAAAGTCAGCTCTGGCTAAAATATAGTAACTGCAATGAGAATGAGCTGAATGAAGCAAGACTGGATGAACCAGCAGGTGGATGTGGAACATGAGGACTGTACTTGTATGAAATAGTAGTTGAAATTATCATTATTTTGTACAACATAAGTCTGTCTTTCCACTAACTGAATCACCTAAAATTTTCTAAACTGAAAAAAGTAGACTTAAAACAGTTGACAAAAATTATGAGAGCATTATTCGCATGCTTTCATCATAATCTTGGAGCATGCAGTTCCAAAAATATATTGGTTCTTTTTTAATAAGAACTGCTTGGAGATTTGTTGTTGTATTCATGTGAAATTGCTACAATGTCCTGATTGGGGAAAATGCCCCTTTCCTAGTATTGTGCAATGTCAGAGTTGGTATATTCAACTAGCAGGGATGGGTGGGTATGGGGTTGCATCCTTGCCCTCCTACAACATCCTTGTTTTTTTTTTGTTTGTTTGAATACTCTGAGATTTAACTGCATACATGGAAATAATGCAGATGATATTTTTTGTTGACTACTTTAAGTGTACTTTTTCTTAGTTTAGATATTTTTAAGTCTAATACATGCATACATACACACACACACACACACACACACACACATATATATATATATATATATATATATATATATATATAAAATGTGTGTCTAATATATATATATATATATATATATATATATAAATATATATCTACACACACACACACACACACACACACACACACACACACACACACACACACACACACACACACACACACACACAGCTTCATAGGTGTTTACTGGGCTAATGACCACAGAGGCCTTTTTAAGCCTAGCCATGAATCCCAAATCTCTGACAAGTTTTGGTGCCCTTGGTAGTGTAAGCAGGAGCTTGGCAGGTGAAACCTTAACAAGCAGGGGCCTGGGAGATGAACCATTTACATGCTGCCTGTTGTCCATTAAAGACAAATGTGCCACACCAGGGATACAGTTCCTGTTCTCCATCCAATTGTACAAGTTACACTTGAATTGGGTTAGGGAGGAACTCTGCTTTACATGTACTGGGAGCCTGTTTCAGAGAAGGGGTAGCCTCTGGGATACATACTTGTCTCTCCAGCAGGTTCTACTTATATCACAGGCAAGGTTTAAGTCTTCAGAATGGGTAAATCTGGTCCTGTTTATTTTGTGGATAGGCAGGAGGTCCAGCATAGTGGGGTCTGACAATGCCTTGTGTGTCAGTCATAGATCGCCCCTTAACAGCCTGTAAGAGACAGAATACAGGGATAGGGCCTTGAGGTGGTCTGCATAGGACATGTCACTTATGCCCTATATTCTTTTAGGGAGGAAAATATGTGGACGTTCCAATTGTTGGATATGCCTGGTTAGGTACATACCAGTGCTAAATACAGTGGAACAATGACTTCCTTGGACCTAGATGCCATACCTTTCTTTATAAGTTGCACAACTTAGAATGAGTTAATCACTACTGGAGACACGTGATGGTCATAAGCTAGATTACTATCTATGTGTGTCCCATGTCCCTGACTCCTGGGTCAACTTTTAGGGGTGTGTTGTCAATATAATAGTTGCCAGGGGTGGAACTTCCTGAAGGATACTATTATGCATTTCTTGGCATTTAGTTTTAGCCCATGACTCTGTCACCAGTTATATGTCTGTGTCAGCCCTTCCTGGCGAACATTTGTGTCATTGTGGGATTCAATGAGAGCTCCTAATTTGTGATCACATGCAAATTTAGTCATCCAGAGGCCACTAACATTGGCCTTGACTTCAGAGAAGTAAATGACAAAAAGGAGCAGTCCCAGGACTGATTCCTATGGGACTTTGCTTGCAACTGGCCTCTTTGTAGAAGTGGATTCCTCAATTCTAAATTCCTGGGTACCTGTGTGTGATCCAGCTGTCTATCCACCGGGAGACATAAGGGTTTATACCTAATCTCTTAAGTATGTCAACAATGCCTGAGTTGGGGATTGTGTCAAATGCCTTGGCCAAGTCAAGGGAGGCAGTGTGAACCATTTTACCCTCATCCATTGCTTTGGTGACCTTCTCAAAGAAACCCACCAGGCTAAGTAGGCATGACCTGTCCTTGATGAAACCAAATTAGGTTGGGTCCAGTGTCTGGAGGTTTCCTATGTCATTACTGATCATTTCCATGGTAATTCTTTTCATGGATTTGCATATGAATCTAGTGAGACACCACTGTGCAGAGGGATGACTGTTCTCCATTCATGAGCACAAGGCCTGTTTGGAGGCTACAGTTAAATAGCAATTCCAGAGGGCCTGATAGATCATGTTTCATGCTGTTTAGGAGGCATCCTGGGATACTGCCTGGGTCTATTGATGCAGTGTTCTTGGCCTTAGCGAAAGCATTAAGGACCTGTTCACTAGTGATAGCGGGGAGGGTATTTTTGATGGTATTTCCTGGGGGAAGGTTGATGGAGAGAGAGAGGTAAAGTTGTAACTGAATTTGTCAGCCAGTAGATTTGCTGTATCTTTTGGCTTAGTGTAGGTGGCTCCATTTACAATGAGCTCTGCACACAATTGTGTATTGCCTTTGAGGTTATGTACATAGCTAAAAAATACCTTGAGGTTGTCGTTGGCCAGGGAGGCCAAATCTACCTCCTCAAATTTGGCTTTGGTAGCCTTTGTCCTCTGAGTTGTTTGCTTAGTTTAATGATTGTGCTTTTATTTTTCTTGGTGCTATACCTCCTAATTTTTGCCATGGTTTTCTTCCTTTGGTTATGCAGCTTACTGATGATGTAATTCCACCAGGGTGGCTTGTTTTTTTTTTTTTTTTTTGAGTTAGTTCTGTATGTCTTCCTGGAGAGTGCAGCTGCCTCTATGCAGCTAATAACATGCTTATAAAGGGTTTCTGTGAACAGGTCTGTGTAGGCTCAGTGTTCTGAGGGTTTATGGGGGTGTGAAATTTTGCCAGGTCTGAGGGTTTATGGGGGCGTGAAATTCTGCCAGGTTATCACTTAATAGTTGGAAGTTAGTCTTAGAGTAATTCCAGAATATTCCACAGTTTGCTGAGGTTCCAGATTTTATTTTTACTTCAAAGGAGATCATTCTGTGTGCATCACTCTCCAATATCAGTCAGGACCAGATCTAGTATGGCTGCACCCCTTGTTGGTGTACTGACAATCTGGTCCAGCAAGTTTGTGTTTACAAAATTCAAGAATCTCTGTGCCTGTACATTTGGTGATGTATATGATTCCCAGTTGATAGTGGGGTAATTAAAGTCAACCATGCATATGGTATTGGACTGGATGGTGAGTGTTTCCAATAAGTTTAAATACATAGCATGGGTTTCATGGATCACTCAAGGGGACCTACAGCTTGCAAGGATGTGGTACTGGATTTTTACTTTCATGATTTGAACAGGAATAAGCTCAAGTGCTCTCCGTGGCTTTAAACCATGTCTCAGTGACTGCACAGATGTCAGCATTCTCTAGGGTGAGGAGAGCTTCTAGGGAGTGGAGTTTTTTTATTTAGACTCCTATCATTGAGCAATAATACCCTTAGATTTTCTTGGTTTTGATTTACTATGTTGTAAGTACTTTCAATTTGGCATCGCCTAAAAAAGGAACTATGAGGGAGGACAATATTTTAGCTAATATTCCAAAGCCTAGATGAGAGAGGTGCAGACCATCCCTGACAAAGCAGTGTGGTATCTTGACCATCTCCTTCCATGCTGACAAATATTGCACCCCTTAGAGAATGACACCGGAAACTAAGCCAGTTATTAAAGTCAGTAATTTGTATTAACATTGTGGCATCATCCTTGGAGAAGGCAAAATGTTGCTGAATGCTAGTCTTATACCAGCCTGGGACACATATTCCGAGAGCTCCATGATGTCACTCTTCATATAGTGTAGGAAGGTATGACTCCGGTCATTTATACCAACACAGACTATGACTAAGTCATACTTGCACATGTGGTCCAGTGACAAGAGTGTGTGCATAATGTAGCAGATCCTGGCCCCTGATAAGCAATTGACCATCACTTTCTCCTTAATCAGCGTGGTGAGAGGGACATCAGTGTGTTTTACAATGGAGTTTTAAATGACTAGCATGTTGGATTGTGTGGTGACTTGCCTTATGGACTTAGAAGTAGAGGCTCCATGAGATGAGGCTGTATGTGTTGATATGGGTGTTGTTTTGAAAGAGTACATTCGGGGTTGCTGAGAGTGTTTGTTATGTGTACTTTTTCTAGGTCATCTTTGGGTTTAGAAAGGTTAAATTTAAGTGCCTCAGTATATGTGGGTCTATATGTCTGCTTTGAATTGTGTGTGATGGCTGCAGTGTGTGTAATACCGATAACCTTAATGACATTAGCAATGCTTTTATGTGAGAATTTTGCCTCCAGTGACATTGTGTAAATACATCTCTCACATACTATATCAGTTTGAGATTAACTGGTTGTCAGTAAACATGAGCAAATTTCTAAATTGCCTCTGGATGCCCGTATCTACCATGCTGGTAATGGAGATAGTGGGAAAGTTCATATCCTTGGCAACAGACCCTTTTTTATTGATTAGACAGTTGGAGTGAGAATATAAAGTAATGTCAGGAGTATCTGGTTTGCAATTCTGTGGGCAGTACTTGTCACTGCAAATTAGATGTCCTGTGTGCAACTAGGTATTGGTGAAATTTCAATGGTGCTTTTATGTCAACTCATGGTGTCTGTGGCTATACAGGGCACAGCAAAACACTGGTTTTCTAGCAATTCACATGAGTTGCAAATATTGAAAGAGTTTTCTGGCCTAAAATGTTAAAATCCATGATAATCCCTTGTCTTTTTCAATACTTGGTCCATATTTGGGCATTACCAATATTGTTTCTGTCTAATACACTTTTGACTACTCTTTTTTTTTTCTATGAGATCTATATCATTCTGCAACTGCTACTGGTTTTCAGTGCTAGGAAGTTTTCTAATGTCTCTATTATTAGTATAAAATAATTTTCTTTTTGCTTTATTGATGGCTGTAAGCTTTCCAACAGTCCATGTATTTTGGTGCTTATTCTGTTAAGCAGCATTGAAACCATACCAATACTTTAAGTGCTATAAATGTTATGGCAAAGCTTCACCTTTTCATTATAAGTTACCTGTTATTGATCATTATCTCTTTGAAGCCTTCCTACCACTATCATGTCTTGACATTTGTAGCTATTTCTTTGTTCCTGTACATAACATCATATTTACTTGGTGCAGTTTCATAAAATCACAAACAGTACTCTGTCTGATGTTTCTTTCCTAGGTCTAAAATGTTTCTTATCCAAATATCAGTCTTTATCCTCATTTATACAGTTTATTTAAACTTTTTTCATGTAAAATGTTACTCGAGATTTTCTTTTTATGCCACCAGCTAGTATTGTGCAAACTGTTTTTACAAAGAGACACTAAATCGCTTATGTCTGAGTCAAGCTTCCTAAAATGTCTTTACGGCAAATGACACTGTATGATGGTTTATGCCGTCTGTTTTAAATAATTTCAGGCCAAAATGTACTCTGTCCTTTCTAACCACTATCCAGCACCATGTAAATCACTTTGGCAAATAATTATGTAACTGCTTCTATTTAAATCACTTTTCTTAATCTGCTTTCACATACATTTCACTCTGTATGTTTATCTTTCACAACCCCTCTTTATGCTTTCTGTCTTTTAAAGTAATTGCAAATAAATCATTGCTGCAACTAAAATAACACTGCATAAACTATTTTCTTCTACAAACGTAATTAGTTGCTACACCTTAAAATCACACTGCATAAACAATTTTTTGTAAAATAAAAAAAAAAAAAGAATTAGTTTCTTTGTCATCTATTAATTGTTGGCATTGTCTTTAATAACAAAGTTAATGTATGTAAATTCATTAACTATCCATAATTCACTTTTAATGTTTTGTTAACATGCACAGTTATTAGCCAAAAAAATAAAACTTTGTTATGGCTGTAATTCACTGTTTATATATTAATTAGACAAATGTCATTCGATCTTCAGGCCATCATGATTTTCTGTTATGTTGTTTTCTTTTCTCGCTCTCACAGATTTTGCTGTTGGTAAACCTGAAAATACTGTAGCACAAAATTGCTTCCAGTTGCTCTGTTCATATCGTTATACCTACACGCTGTACTAATGCCCAAAGTTTTGTGCATAATTTGAAATGCTGCTCTCATGTTCATTAAAATGGGCCATCAGGAAAGTATTCATGCCTAATTCAAGTGTACAATAATATCTGGCATCCTGAGGGAGGGTACTTTTGAATGTACTGTTATTTTAAAGTCACAACAAATTATATGCACAAATGTCTTTCTGCTAAACTCTATTTGAATTTCAGCAAAGTTAATGCAGAAATTTAGAAAATCAGTAAGGACTGAGTTTGCAAAACATAGATAGCTTAATGTATTTGACAGGGGATGCATGTCTGATTCTCTGGACTTCTAGCAGTAAGTTATCAGGTGAACAAATATATCTTTGAACAATATGCTTCAGCCCACCCCCCATATTTACTAAACTTCCGTCCTGCACAGAAGCACCCATTTAGGAACAGGATTGCAGCGCGCTGTGCATAGTAATGAAGGTGCGCTGGCCGAGCTCCTAGGCTTACAAGGAGCGTGAATGAGTGCAGGGGGTGTGTCTGAGAGCAGAGCTCTCAGAATAAACATGCCCCTGCAATGTTGAGCAGCAGAAGCTGTTAAGAAATGAGAGAGATCACTCACAGGTGTCCCCATATCCTCAACAGACCCCAACGTGTACAACAATAACAAGACATATAAATTAAAAGATGAAACCCATCTATAGCTTTCAAAGCACCAATCAAAGCTAACTGTAGGTTTGCGGGTGTGCCCATCGCTTAGCTACAGTTAATGTAGCTGAAATAGCAAAAGGAGGATAAAAAGCAGGATATGTGCAAAGGAAGCAGTACAGCAATATTGTAGTGGGCAGAGCATTTGCCTCATGAGCAGTCAATCCTGGTTCGAGTCCCACTGCAGTATATTCCATTTCCATGTCAAATATGATCAATATATTTAGTTGTATAACCTAATAAATAACATGTATGTGTGAACTGGAGTAGGAAGCAGTGTAATGAATGATAACCCCATACACGTGCCAGATCCATCCCCCCCAAGAACCAATAGACTATTACTGTCGAAAATAGAGCAGTAGTAAGGATAAATAAGCACAACTAAGCAGGTGCAAGTTTGTTTGCACAACAGAAAGCAGTGCTTACACAGAGTAAGCAACAGAGAGGCTAACCATGTGTAAGCGGATGTCACCAGAAGTTAGCAGTGCTTACCATCGCACAAACCCACTGACAACAGAGTAAAAGTGCTTTAACCACTTCATATCCAATGGGCCTTGTTCTGGCCAGCAACAAATTAAACAGTCCCTGCAATGCCCGAACCCAGGAGCCTGCACACCATAGGCAGTGTGATTTGCCATTAAGCCACCGCAAATATACATAAGCCTGACATTTCCACAAACATAGCATCCAGCAATACCATTCGACCTTACAAGACATGTAGCTAAATATGTAGATGTATGTGTGTGTGTGTGTCTGTGTGTATATATATATATATATATATATATATATATATATGTGTAAAACTAAATAGATATATATACCTCTCCCTCCCTGTATTACATATGTATACATATATAGACATACATATATATATAAATAACCAAATATACATATGCAGACATCCATACACGTATATGTCATTAGATATATATATATGTGTGTGTGTGTGTGTGTGTGTGTGTGTGTGTGTGTGTGTGTGTGTGTGTGTGTGTGTATATATATATATATATATATATATATATACACAGATATATATCTATGATATGAGACAGCAGATAAGGATGACATATATGACCACAGGCACCACCAATGGGGCTGAGGGGTCCTGATCAACATACATGTTACACGTACCAATATACCCCCAGGCAAACAGGTGAAACATACAAACAAACACACAAACAAAGTAAACAAACCACTGCTTCCCAAACCACAGGTAGGATACTACCAGTGGGAGAAACATTGTGGACCTGCTAAGTCTAATCAATCTAGAAACAAAGGCATGAACGTCCCTTGCGGGACAACCCAAAAATGTCAGAATATTTAGTTTCCAGGCATTATACCGATCCATCATGCCACGGCACGTATGTTCCTGGACAACAAGGTTGGAAAGGCCTGATGATCCATGGGTCGAGACAACATAAGTGATGGGTCCCGAGAAGTGGAGAGTGGGCAGTGTGTAGTGGTGTGGCTAGACCCGACCTGCACCCAGAGAAAGGATGATTGCTGCAGAGGGGGAGAGGGTGGGAGGGCGATAGGTCTGAAATTATGGGTCGAGGCATGCCAGGTTTGGCTGGAGTGGTTCTAATCGGGCTGCCTCGTGGATGTAAGCAATAGTGTGAATTGGGCAGAACAGTCACCTAACGAGCAGGCATTCCCGGTATGAGTCCCACTGCAGCACAGTCAATCGTAGATGGCAAAGCACATTATAACCAATTTTGTTGCTGCAAAACCCACTAAATAACACCAAAGAACATATGGTTGCAGCTCCCCACTGTAGGTATGTAAGCCATTCTAACTGGCATCACAATGTATTATTGTTGTCCTCAATCCCACACAGGGGTGTGAGTGTCCAAATCTACCTCCAAATTCAGTGTATATGCACAGCTGTTGCTGTAGAAGAAATGGCCAGCTGTGGACCTTCCCTTCAGCCTTCTTGCACATCCCTGGCTATTTCCCCTACTGTCTATCCCTCTTTGTGCCATTTAACAACACTTACCTATCAACCCCTTGTGCTTTTCTTTTAAAGGTTAAAGTTACAATTAGGTGACACCCTCTTCTCCAACTATATTGGCAGAATCTGGAACTCCCTACCCACATCTATTACCACAGCTGTCTCAGAGGACACATGTAAAAAACACTTGAAGGAACACCTCATGCACACTTGTATCAGCACATGCTCACCACCTGGCTAAACCCCTCCCCCACCTTACACTCTATACCCCTACATCAACTACTGCAACTAACACCTCCTTTCCTGCCTCACATACATATTCCAACATCCTTTAATCCTTCCCTATTGCTCCCCTACCAATTATTCCCACAACCTACTATACAGTTATAATGTCTCCCCCCAGTGCCTACATACCTACGCCTTCACTATTCTCTTCTACTCTACCACACAAATATGGAATAACTAAATCTTAACCTGAATACCTGAGTGTATCCTATCCAGAACTGTTAAACTGGAATATAACTACACCTTAAACTGATCTTTGTCAACAGTCATACCTGACATGTAAACTTGAACTAAACATGAATAATGCCTACATGTTAAAGTAAACTATGCATGAATAATATGTTACTTAGCTATGTTAAGTCTGTTACTCTCTATGAATGTGAACACCTCTGTATTACTGTGGAGCTTTTCTCCCCGGGCCTCCGCTGAAAATGGACGAGCATCCAGTTGGATTTTCCCGGTAAACAAATGTAAAATAAATAAATAATGTAGCATGGGGGTAAGTGGGAGTAAGCACTTTTAAGCAGCAGTAAGCAGGTTTAAGCCTGTTTGCACAGCAGTAAGCAATGCCTACACTGGTTAAGCAATGTAGAAGCTAACTCAGTGTAAGACACCATAACTGGAGGTCAGCATTGCTTACCCTCGTGCAAACCTGTGCAAACTCACAATTGTTCACAAGTGCCTTAGTTACTCTGTAGCCAAGAGCTCTCATCCTGCCCAGCAACAAAATATTCTGCACTCCCAGGTTGCTACCCCCAGACACTGCACATTATAGTCAAAGTGAGTTACCACTAAACCATGGCAGATACACATACAGCTGCTATCACAAACATATCATCCAGCACAGTCATTCAACAGTATAGGGAATGTATGTAAGTATGTAGATTAATTACGAGCAACCATTTGTATATTGCTCAAATACAGTATTTTGATCAGTCTATGTGTAACATATAAACAGTGCCTGTCCAATCATACTGTGAGAACAATAGTCTGCCATAATACTTATAAAATAATAAAACATGGCACATGTCGAGTGAGGCATGTGGGTGTGCTTCATGCACAGAATGTCAAACCTGGGATGTCGGTCCTGCGAGACTGGGAGAGGAGGGTGGCCAAGTGTGTGAGCAAACCGCTGCTTCTCAAACCCCCCATCAGGATGCTACCAGTGGGAGAAACAGTGTAGACCAGCTAAGTCTAATCTTGACACAACAAGAGGTCCGTCCCTGGTGGGACGAACCAAAAATTGTGAGGCACATCGATGTTTGCTCCTTTGTCAGAGTATGATCATGGCAAGGCTCATATGTATGTGGACTAAATGGATGAAGAGCCTGCAGAAGCTTGGGTTGAGACAGTATACTGGATGAGTACCGAGATGTGCAGAGAGGGCATTGTGTGCAGGTGTGGTATGGCTGGGCTAGCAACTAGGAAATGGATGGTTGCTGTGTGCATGGAGCTTGGGGGGCAGGGAAGGAACCAATGGTATCACATTCTGGAAGAAATATGCAAATGAAGCAGCACAGGAATAGTATAGTGGGCACAGCGTCTGCCTAATTTGCAGGCATTCCCGGTTCGAGTCCCACTGTAGCACAGTCAATTTTACATGGCAAAGCATGTTATAATCAATAGTTTTGTTGCAAAACCCACTAAATAACATATATAAGAACTGGAGTACTGCAAGAAATGCACATGTGAAGTATCAGTGTCAGACTGAATAAGGTACTAGTAAGCAGGTTTAAGCACAAATAAGCAATAGTAAGCATATGTAAGCACTCGTAAGTGGGCTTAAGCCTGTTTGTGCAGCGGTAAGCAATGACTACACTGGTTAAACAAATCTGAAGCAAACAACCTGTAAGCAGATGTAATGGCAGGTTAGCAGTGCTTACCTCCGCGCAAACCAGCTAACAACAGACTAAACATGCCTTAACCACTCTGTATCCAACTGCCTTTGTTCTGCCCAGAAACAAAATAAATGGCCTCTGCTGTGCTCAAACACAGAACCCCACACATCATAGTTAAAGTGCTTTATCACTAAGCCATGTCAGATATACATAACCATGCTTTATTCAAAACATATCAACCAGCCCAGTCATTCAACAGTACAGAGAATGTATCCCAAATTGGAAATGTATTTGTGTGAGTAACTATAGTAATATCTAAACAGATACAACATATCAATCAATAGATGTAGATATATATATATATATATATATATATATATATATATATATACATATATATATATATATATATATATATCCACAATAATATACACATATATATATATATATATATATACACATATATATATATATATATATATATATATATATATATATAGCCACACGTCTGTTGATAGCAATGGTAGATTGACAAATACAAATATGTGCACATGCACTGGTAATGGGGTTGAGACGCCCCAAACAATATACATCATGTACGAATAGGCATACCCCCCACCACAGCCAAACATGCCCGCACTTCCATACACTTAAGTGTTACAGATCGCATAAGTAGGATGTGACATGACATGTGCACAACATGTAAAAAGTACTACAACCCACCTGTAGGATGTCAGGCTGATATTGGTAACATATCATGCAGTGCAGTGTGGCTCCCATAGGAGATGTAAAATATGGAAGCTCTCAACATCCCCAGGATACATATACACAGACACATATATGCAGATACATATATGCATATCTAGATATATATATATATATATATATATATATATATATATATATATATATATATAAATATATATATATATATATATATATATACACACACACACACACACACACACACACACACACACACACACATGTGACAACACAGACACACGCAGAGATATGTACAGTAAGATACATATGTAGAAGGTGCACACAATATGGAACAGCCACCATGCCTACAGTTAACACATTAACAACTGGATACTGTATGGGCCATCCATACAAATGACAATTGTTGCCTGCAACATATGCCCACAGAGATGTCATAGGGTAAAACACCACACACAGGTTTGCAAAAATGGATAACCGTTAGTTGTGTATTATTAGGGTTCTATATGCCATGTATTATAGCAGTTCAGACACTGACATCCATATAAACAGAGTAATGCAACTGTGCAACTGTTATACTAATACAGTATTCTGGAAAGGGTCACAACTGTTGCTGTCCAGGCCAAGCCCTTCATATTGTACAATAGTAAAGACAGACTGGGCCACAGGATACCAAACTATCAACAGTAAGTAATGCAGGTGTATAGTTCAGCAGCCTCTAGCTACACTCCGTATAGAATCACTAGGTGGTAAAGACATCAGTTGACCAAATGGGATGTAACTGTTACATAACAAGGCATTGCTGACACCATCACAAGCACACTGACAAACAGAGCAGTCTGTATGGCAGGAGGCAGTAGGCCTGCAATAACCTGATTTATGTAAGTAATGTAAATATAGGTGAAGTGTATGGTACTGTACATCCAGATACCTTAAGGCAGCACACCCCTGATACCCCCACATTTTGTAACAGCCTAGGTCATTTATGGTGCACCACCCCTAGGTTCAGTAATGCAGGGCCACATACCACTGTTACATACACTGGCCTCTGGAGTGCATAAGGGCACACATGTATTGTGTAGGTGAAGCCCACACATATATGGGCTCAGCCCCAGCATATGTGTGGGGGATGCAACAGCAGTGGACTGATGGCAGCAATGGCAATGTGATATACTCACAGCCCACTACAGAACAACTCCTGACAGCATGTCATATGTGCAATGCTTGGTATGTAGGTGGAGAACAGAGGCTGGAACACAGACCCATATGTGGAAAACTGTTTCCATACACTAAGCAAGTCGCTGGTGTCACAGGATACTCTGCAACATACCCTTAGTCAGGGAATTGTGGTTAGAAACATAAATGGATGTAGCCATGTACTGATAGCACTCAACACACACACTGCCAGTGAAATATCAGACACAGCACCTGTGTGGAGGACAGACATAACATGATAGGCAAACCTCTGGCCACCAAGAGGATAGGCCCACAGGTGAGAGCTATGCAGACAGACAGCATTCCAAGGTAAACCAGTATGTACACACATAGCCTGTAACACCAATACTATACAAAGCATAACACAACTCTACTCACACTCTGTCTGTAGTTCTGGAACCTCCTACAAATATGTAGCTGGCCTGAGTTTGCTGGTTTTCCTGTAAGAGGTATTGATACCTGCTGTCTGTAACACTGATGCCCTCACACATGAATGGTAAAGGGACCATGCCCACATGATGTGGGGATTCATAGGAGGTGGTTGTCATGACAGTGGTAATTGGAGGTACTACACAGCAAGCTGCATGCAGTTAGCAAGTGGATGACACTGACTGGTGCAGAGGCCATCACCTGATCATGTGCACCACCTACTAAAGCCAGGCTGCAATCTATTAAAAGCAGCTCATTTCATTTACTGGAGAGAGAGGGAGAGTTAGAGAGGAATAGAAAAAGAAAGAAAAGACAAAGCTCTTCAAATGATAAGCTGACGTCACATGCATTTAGCCAGCTGTCATTCAACAAGACATCATTCCCACATCAGGTATGTGAGGTATATATGCATGTAATAGCATGTAGTACCTGGTCCATCATAATGGGATAGATGATGTGGAATGAGCTATATGTGCCACCAGGTGTTGTTGTGACGATGTTTAACTGAACAACTGCTATGGACAATAGTGTCTGTCCCTGTGTGTAGTGGGCCATAGCCATTTACTGTGCAGGTCAGCATTGACAGTCAAGATGTAAGCCATCATAGTGTGTGTAGTGTAATGGGAAGTATGTATATGACATGGCCAATAGCGGGTGGTGGTAGTAATGCCATTATGGTGGATATGTGGGAGCCATGGCCCACCACTGGCAGGATACCCAGGTGAATCTGTAATGTAGCATGCCAGAATGCCATAGGTGTGTAATACGGTTACCTGCCATCGGCCCCCTACATATACCCCCCTAATGTCAGGCCATGACCATATGTGGCACCTGTCTGTGTTGTAGCAAGGCAGAACAGTGCAGCTGTGCAGGATGGTGTTGTGAGATTGCGGAGCTGATGTCTGAATGTACCCCACATATCGGTATGCATATGTGTACATATGTCACATATATAATATTTAAAGATATATATGTATATCAGCATGTATATCCAGAAATATACATATACCCATGTGTAGACATATATATGTGCACATATATATGAAGTGACATATATCTGCACACATATAGTTAAATACTGATATGCAAATGTCTACATCTGTACAAACACACACACACACTAACAGATATGTATGGTAAGACATGTCCCATATATCACTATCACAGTGATGTGTGCTATGTTCAGGGCAGCAGCACACATAGCAATACAGACAGATATCTACAGCTGGCACTGTGTGCACCATGGACAGGTATGTCACATGTTAGTCCCATCCTAGCACCACAATGCCCCCGCCTGTGAAGTCTGCTATGGGAATATGGGGAAGTATGGCAGATACACATGTGGAGGTGGTCAGGATTAGTAGATATAGAGGACAGTTTACAGGGGTGGTATGTGACACATGGTAGGTAAACACTGTGGATGGTGTGTGTGGTCTGTGATGTGGACGCACCATGGTCCCCAATATGGGCACAATGGGAACAAGGCTCCCACCAACTCCCACTCACAACAGCAGTCCATGTCCTGAAAGTGCCAGGTCTGGTGTCTGAGCAGGAGGAGCATGTTGGCTGTGTGAATGTGTACTGGTTGCCTCAGATGGATGTAGCACATCCTTCATGTGTCTGTGGAGCCTGGTATGGAACAGGCCCTAGACCTGAGCTCAAGGGACAGGGATATGTTGGTGTGTGCCTGAGGGGGGTGAGCCAACATCCCCTGGATGGTTCCACCTGAAGGTATGGCTGTAACAGTACAAGAGGAGGCCCCAGGTTGGCACACACATGTGATGTTGCCAGGTATCCTGGTCAGATTGGTGTGGCGAGGTGGGTCATCTGGCCAATGGAACATATACATGTTTTTGTGTCACTGTCATAGTACATATGTTGGTAGTAATAGTCTACACAATCCCAGCACATGTCCAACAGCATGCATAGAACCCACCTATAACACAGACTGTCAGATGTGCAGCAATCTCAGCGCAGCTATACTACTGGCATAATATGTAACCACAGTGGCCCTGACAATGGCATGCAAGTGAATAGTCAGTACCACGCCAGCACTGTTAGTGTCCACACAGGGGACATGGCTACAGTCACCTAGCAGAAGCTGTGTTACACTACACAATCTGTCCAAATGTTAGTTAAGTTGTAGCCATACCTAATGAATTGTGTGTATAGTCTGTTGAAGCTGATATGCTGGGGGGTGAGAGAGATGTGGCTGGAAGCATATACACAGGGCCAATATTGACATGTTGCTGTGATAACCTCATACATGTACTATTGCAACAGGGTTTGTTGCAACATGTGTCCTATGAGGGATATGAAGTCAGTACCTGTCAGGGCTTTCACCATCTACAGACTGCAATCCTCACTCTACCTTCTGCAGTTCACAGATATGTGCTCAGTGGGTATCACATGACACCAAGGGCACAACACCCTGCCCAGTCTGCAGACGACACTTCTGATGCGGATTCCTCATAAACATAGTACTGACATGGTGGGTATTACAACATGTAGGACAGCCATATCCACACACACACTCTGTTAAACCAACATTACTCCACACGCAGTATAGCAGCACTTACGGTCTGTAGTCAGGTCAGGCACATCCCCCTCCTGTGTGTTGCCTGCAATGGATATAAAGGGCCAACACCAAAATGATGTTCCTAGATATTGGTGTGTGTTACCATGCAATTCACTATGGGAATGTTACCACAGCTGTTCCACATGCACTCAGCTAGAGGAGGGTTGCAATTGGTGCAGAGACCATTAGCTGATCATGACCATCACTTACAAAACACAGGCTGCTGTCTAGCAAAGCAGGTGTACATCCCACATCCACCAGAGAGGGTGTGGGTGGGGCAGACAGAGACAATGTATGCCAGGGAAGGTGTGGGTGAGTAAAACTTAAGCATGTGTGTCACACACCTACCACTCCAGGGTTTCAAATACCTGACTGACTATGCATAACAATCACATGTGTATGCAGTTATTGCATGCACCACATAGCTTACATACTGGTGAGATGTCCAGACGCATATGTGCTGGTGAGTGACATCTGCAACACTGTTGTGATACAGTAAGTGTAGCACACGGGCCTGTCCACATGAGCAGGTGTCAGCATCAACATAGCCACACTCTGTAAGGAACTCATACACATTGCCACACTTGGCAGGGTAATGAATACACTTCCTAACCACTTACCTTGCCACAATACAGTAATGCATAGGTATCAATTATCCCAAAGGGGTTATCCTGGGGTTCTATGGTCACAGGGTATCTGATGGTGTCTAACATTAGAGAGCATTCTTTAGTATGCCAATGGGGTGGTACTGGGTGTGAATGTGGTATCATACACCACACACACAGACACAGGGTGTTAGTACCGGTGTGCATGTGTGCAGTGCTTCACGGGTGTATAGTGGCTGATGGTTGATGGTGCCAGATGGCTGCACAAGGCTGGGTGAGGGGTATACCTTGCCATCAGGCCACATGAGAATGGTCTGCATTATGGCTAAGGGGTGTAGTGTCCGGAATGGACCACACAGGTGGGTATAGTATTCACCATCCAGTCTCCTGGGTTGCTATTGTGAGTGCCCAGTGCTGTGCAATGCTTGGCATGTATGTGTTCTATATGCCATGACATGGACGGTGTTTGGGATTTGCACATGTCCCACATTCAGGTACAGTGGCATGTGGAAGAGCACCTGGTTTGTCTGACCCATGTTGTGTACATGGAATGTTATTATCAGATGTGACAGTCCTGCCCTCATGTGGTGGGGCCAGGTAATGGACAGCAGGTTGACCCTGCACCTACATTGATAGCATGCTACAGGTATTCCCTGGTGTCAGTGGCATCTGTCTGTACCTGGCATGTATGTAAGCATGGCATGTCCTTTGTGGATCACATGTGATGGAACCACAGTTGTTGCAGGCATCCAGTGGGAAACATAATGAAGACGCACTGTCTGCAATTATGTACCTATTGTATTGATGGACAGGGTGCCATGGCCTCTGTAGTCCACTGCATTCACACCATAGTTGCTATCAGTCACCAATATGCAGTGTACTACACACATCATGGCTGTTGCTTCGCCATGTGTGTGTGCATGAGACATGGGTTGTGAGGGTGCTCTGGGTAATACTGGGGTAGCTAACTGTGATTGCCTGGCCTTGATGTCACATGTAAGGGTATGGATATGCACTCCAGCCATTCAGCTATTTCACAGCTGTTTTCCCTGTACAGTGGACATTGTGATATGTACTAGGGCCACTTTTGTTTGTTTGTGTCTTTTGGCTTTTCCCGGTTAGGGGTCACCACAGCAGAACTCCGGTCCGCTAATGATTGGCAGTAGAGTTTTATGTGCTGGCTTGCTGGGCCTAACGCACCTTCAAGAAAATTGTAAAACCCGCTACACATTGGACCCAGGTGTCACACACACAAACCCTCCTCCACCTCCACACAGGATATGAGGTACAAACACACATGCACACACCTATCATGTCGGGGAGTAGAACCCCTACCTAACTAGTTTATTACACTGCAGCACTATGCAGTTATAGTATGCACCACGGTGATTACTGCAGTACTCATTCCCCAAAGGTGTATATGATATTGGCTGACAGCAGGATTGCCAATGTAGGGCATTTGACATGTACTGAGTGTGACTAGCCTAAAATGCATTGCTCCCTCCACAGACAGTGGAACACTCACAAAACATCCAGAACAGCCATGGGTGGGTATAAAACCCTAACGGAGTTCTGAATCATATGTCAACGGTACACAGTTATGGCACACGCTATAGAGATTACTGGGCTACAACCTTCCTAGAGGTGTATTACTAGGTGGATGACATCAGCTGCCTTACCAAGATAGAGCATTTAAATTGTAGGGGGTGTGCCTACCCTACAAAATATTGCTTTCTACACAGACACACACACACACACACACACACACACACACACACACACACACACACACACACACACACACACACACTTGCCAAGGCTGGGGTTAGAACTCCTACTTAACTAGTTTATCACACTATCACACTACAGCAGTACACAGTTACAGCATGCAGATTGCCAGCCTATCACTTCCCTAAAGGTGTATTACACAGTTGATGACATTGGCACACTTGTCAAAGTGGACAATTGGAGGTTGTAGTGCCTGTGAATGGACTCAAAAGCATTGCTCCCTACCCGGACATAGGAACACACACATACATCCACACTTGCCATGTCTGGGAATAGAACACCTACCTAACTAGTTTATCACACTACAATGGTACATAGTTACAGGACGTGCTATGGAGGTTACTGGGCTACAGCTTCCCAGAGGTGTAGTACTATGTAGATGACATCAGCTGCCTTGCAAAAGTTGAGCATTTGGATTTTGAGGAGCGTGGGTGGCCTAAAAAAGCATTGCTCTCTACACAGACTGACAGATACACACACACGGTTGCCATGTCTGGGAATAGCACTCCTACCTAACTAGTTTAGCACCCTACAGTGGTACGCAGTTACAAGACACGCTATGGAGATTACTGGGCTACAGCTTTCCAGAAGTGTATTACTAGGAGGATGACATCAGCTGCCTTGCAAAGGTTGAGTATTTGGATTGTGGGGAGTGTGGCTGGCCTAAAAAGCATTGCTCTCTACACAGACAGACACACACACACTTGCCATGTCTGGGAATGGAATTCCAAACTAACTAGTTAAGCACACCACAGCAGTTTACAGTTGCAGGACATGCTATGGTGATTACTGGTCTAGAATCTTCACAGAGGTGTGTTTTTAGGTGGATGACATCAGCAGCTTTGCTGAAGTTTTGCATGAAAATTGTTGGGGGTATGACTACCCTAACAGGCATTGCTCTCTACACAGTCAGACAGACACACACACAAACACACAGTTGGCAAGTCTGGGATTCAAACCCCTACCTGACTAGCTTATCACACTACAGCAGTACACAGTTACGGGATGCAGCACTGTGATTACTAGGCCACAATTCTCCCAAAGGTGTATTTCACATTGGATGACCTCAGCAGGCTTGTCATAGTAGGGCTATGGGGAGGGCAGTGTGTGCGCATGGGCCATTACCTATTCGTCTAGGGGTTGACACGCCACATGCGGGCACACACAGGGTCATAGTTCACAGGTAAGTGTATGCAGTGGCTAGATGACTACTTCCTTGTACAGTCATGTTGCACAGCTGGCACGTGCACCACATAGTCTGTACTGCTGACAGATACTGGTGGTTAGTATCTGCAGTGAGTGACATCTGCACCTCATGTGTTTGGGGCCCTTTGGCTGTGTGCTGGGTGGGACAAGCCTGGGTGGCTCCTTGTCACAGTCACCCTCTTCCACAAATCTATGTCTATCTGCCTTTGGCTTATTATAGTGTGTTGTCCTTACATATATGTCTGTATTCCTATCCACTGTGTGTGCAAAGCATGAGTGGTGCATACTGACAAGTGTCTACACTAACAACTGCGACTGCCAGATATGTCTGGTCCACTGGTGTTTGCAGACATGGCCTTCATGTGTTTAAGTGTGTGAGCATGCCCAGTGTGACCTTTCAGTATGTTGTTGACTTACATTGCGTTCATTTCTCTGTGTGTATGAGCATGCCCAGTATGGCCGTCTGTATTGCATGTGTGGGTCAAGTCCAGGTAGTTTGTACTGCAGTGCTGACGTTTTTGTTGTACACCGACAGCTTGCATGCTGTCTCAGCAGGGTATCCATCGATCAGTTGACATTGACTGTTACTACATTTCCACATTGGGGGGCACACCTGACTATTTATACATTTCTATACAGGATTGGGGGGTACACCTGACTGTTACTATATGTCTACATAGGATGGCGGGGGCACATCTAACACTTGTAACCATTTGCTAGGACTGTACTGGTATGTCGCGTACTCCATTTCAGTCTGTAGTTTTACCTATCGCGCTGGCTAAGAGGCATACGAGTGTACTACAGAACTTAGCTTATAATTACCTACATATTCATGTCTGACTTCCTAGCCTTCACAACTGACATCCCACTGCCTGGCCTGCTGTAGTCAGTCTGTGTAGGCCTGGGGGGGGTTGCCCATAGGCCTCATTCAGAGGCCATAGCACAGCCTTTGTTTGTGTTTGTCTACACCTGTCCTGCCGGCTGTGACTGTTGTTGGGTATGTGACCCCCCCCGACTGGCATGTGTGAGTCACTCACCTTGTGGGGGTCCCAGAATTGAGGGTAGTGCTGCAGGGCTGCCTATGTCGGATGCACATATTACACTCCCTACACATGGTTAGGCACAGGTAGTGTAATGTTTGGCATCCCTTTTACTGTATGTGAGAGTCAGAGACAGGTGTTATTCCCTGGGTTCCTCCCATGTCAGTGTATGTGCTATGCTTTGCCTCTTTGCCAAGGCCAGGGCATACTGGGCACACCTCCTTCTCCCTACTGGGGCAGGCTCAGGTTGTTCCTCCTCCAAGTCACTCTGTGACCGTGCAGGCCTTGGCTATGATGGGGGGCTGTGTGGCCCTGCCCCATGCTGTTTCTGCTGGAGCTATTTCCACAGGATCATGTTGTGTAGCATGGCACATACAAGGGCAATTTGGGTGCCTGTAGTGAGTACTGCAAGGCTCCACTAGATGTGTCCAGACTCTGGAACTGTGACTTGAGCATCCCAAACACATACTCTATTATGATTCTTGTTTGTGCATGTGCCTCATTATGGAGTTCTTGTTCGGGTGTGTGTGCATTTTTGATGGGTGTCATCAGCCATGGCTCCAGTACGTATACAGCATCCCCCACTAGGTGACCATGTGGGATGTCCCCATTGTCAAATCTGTGGTACAGATGCGTCAGATGCCAGATGTGGGAATCATGATAGCTTCCATGGCAGCCAGTACACACATTCATTATCTTGCCCTGAGCATCGCACATGACCTGGCAGTTGATGGAGGGGAATCCCTTGCAGTTTATGTAGACTCTACCCCACTCACTGGGTGGTGCTTTGATGCGTATGTATGTGCAGTCTGTAGCACCTCAGGGTATTCTGCTATTTGGTGGAACAGTTGCATATTGCTGGCCAATGCGTCATTGATGTTGGGGAAGTAAATGTGCTCACCGACATGTGCTGACATGGCATCCAGGAACTGGTGGAGTACCCTGGATGCTGATGCCTGTGAGATCCCTATCATATCCTCAGTTGGCCTTTGGAAGGTACCTGTAGCTTGTATTCTTAGGCCTACACATACCTTTGTATCCACTAGGATGGGTTCCCCTCTGTTAGCTCTGTGTGTGAGGAGTGGCCGGCACAGCTCAACAATTTGCTGTAGGAGGTCCTTATCCACCCTATAGCTCTCCACTATCTCCAGCTCATGTAGCCCTTGGTAGGTTACCCTGGGTCTGTATACTCTTCTCCATCTCCTCACTGTGGGTTGCTCGGTAGCATTCACATCCTCACCACCCTCAGCCTCTTCCACAAGTAGTTGTATGGTAGCTGTTGCAACCCCTAACATTTTGCAGTTGTGAGTGTTAAAAGTTCCCCGCTTGTTTACACCGGTGGTGTAGAGTATGAGAAAAACTGGAGGGGTAGGGGTTTGCATAGTTTATAGTAGTGTTCTGGGCTGGGCTGGTCTGCTGCCTGTGTAATTGGCTGGTTCTGATACATTTCATCTGCCAGCTAAGCTAGTACTCATTGATTACCTTCCTACTGCTGTTTTCCCCTCCCATTGCCTTCCTGTTTCAATCCGTATGCGCTCCGCACAAACAGAGTGCTCATATGTGCACACTGCTGCTATTTCCTGGTTTAACCTTTTTTTCTTCCTGTATGACCCGGTGCATGGCGCGCATACCCGCTTAGGCTTTGTAATAACTGCTAGGCAGGTTTAGACACACACCCTAGCTTAGCTGTGCTATGCTAGGAGCAACCCCGGGCCACAGGGCTCCAATCCTCTTACAGTATGCCTGACACATACACACTCATGATGTCACCTACCTCCTAGGCTTGCACCCAGCTATTCATACTCTTACACTTTTGGGACCTGCCTCACATCCTGGGGAAAACTGGGATTCACTATCCTTCCCCTCATTTGCATAGGATTGCCTGCTAATGCATAGTTACATGTCTCACACTGAGCCTCCCCCCTTAGCAACCACTACTCACTTGCCATGTTGTTTTCTGCCTGTCATTGACTTGCATGGCAGAATACTGATTTTAGTTGGAATGCTTATGTTTGTTTTGTTATTTCCCCCCCAATCCCATTTGCGCACTGCTGCCCTACGCTTACACAGCCAGGATCGGCTAATAGGAATTAAAAGTTGATTATTTTAATTTTTGTACTGTTTGCAATGCCAGTGGCCTTATACTTGGCCATCTATATGCTTACTACATGATATGCAGCCTTTATTTGGGGCTGTCATAGCTCCATTTTGGATTTTGCATACATGTACTTGGTTACTAACCGAGTACATTTCTGCTGATTGCACTAGTCCTGCACGGACGGTCGCAAGCTTCCTGGATCACAGATTCACCTCATTTGCATGGATTTCTCCTGCAAATGGGGTGATTTGCATACAAGGGCTTCGTCCATGTGAGATTAGTGCAGGAGCGCTCGTGCACACCCCTGCAGGCTGTTCCTGAATCTCACGGCAGACATATTGCCTGCTTGGCCTCCTGCACCGATCTTGCATGCCGTGCAAACTTTTGAGAATCCCAGGGAGCATGACTAACAATGAGTAGGACTGCTTGAAAGACCTATAGGTTTTATAGGATCAACTACATTTTGACATAGAGGCTAGGAGATTTATATGATAATGCCTGAGGAAATAAAAAGTATCATGAAAGACAGAGAAAATAATATATTTATTGTAAAGATAAAGAAAATAGTGAAGGAATAGAAAATACTTCACACAGCTTGATTTTGCTCCCTTTTTTCTTACTTTAATGATTTAAAGTTTAGAAAAAAAAACTCTGTTTTAAAAGAAATGAAGTTAGATTTTATGTATAAATGAATTAGTGATTTCTGAGTCTGTTCAAAATAATTTTATGACACTGACTGAAACAATCATTTTCTTGCTGTCCAGAGCAATGGACAGATAGCTTTCATACAATATATAAAATAATTTGCTATGTTCTGATTACATTTTAAGAAGGAAATGTATAATAATTAGCATGTGAACATGTTATTGAAATCTGTCCTATACAAAATTTAGTAATGATGGAAGGACTAGTTTAGGAAGGACACTAATATAATGACCAGATCGCAAATGACTTGCCCTAAGTCTAAGTGATTTACTTCAGTATTAGTCTGACCAATTCCAAAAGACCTGTTTTCGGTGTAAGTCACTTACTTTGGCGTAAGGTTTATTTATAAAGCAAGCTTTCACTGGAGGCCAGATTCCAAAAGATTTGTTTGGAGTGTAAGTGACTTAATCTTGTTTATATGCCAATTGCACCTTCCTTAAATGTCCCTGGTACTACTCCCTGGGCTGGGTTTGCCATAGACATCAAAAGGTTGGGAAGTGGAAATGTGCATTGGAACAAGCTCATCACTATCACAAACACTGGCTTAATATGTGGGAAAATATAGTATTCCCTAATGGGGGCTTACTTGATATCACAAGTAATACTTCAGTTGACATCCACCTTTCCTGGTGTGCCACAGTCATTGGAAATCTCTGCAATAACTTCCCTATCCTCATCATGAGGGGAGTGCTAGAAACTCCCATCATCCCACACAGAATGGGTGTGCTGACATTTGCCACTCTTTCCCATCCCTCTTCATTTAGGCTTTAATAGCTGGGTCACATTCAGAAATTCCTCCCTCCCTAAATTCCACCCCCATCTAGTCTTTAATAGCTGGGTCATATTCAGAAATACCACCCTCTCTAAATTCCACCTCCGCCTAGTCTTTAATAGGTGGGTCACATCCAGACTCCCCCCAAATGCCAGGCAACCAGGGTATTGCATACTGTTTATGTTACTAAAGACACAATTAGACTACGGATTGATTGTCATCTGTTGAAAAGCAAGTTTCTTTCGAAGTATGCTTCTTCAAAACTCATCACCTCTAAGTGAAGATGATTGCTTAGTATTTTGGTTTAATAGGATATGAATTAAAAAGAGGAGATGTAGCTACAATATCCACATCAGTTTTTTACATATATTTATTACAGAAGAGTACGTTTTACCTTTTATAGAAGTGTAGTTCTCTTTAAATGTGACATAAAAAACTGTTATGTTTCTGCTAAATACGGCCTTAAAAACACTTTTTACACAAGATACAACTACCACTATTGAGCACATTAAACTTATAACTGTTAACTGCCATTACATAAAAAGTGCCCCTTCACTAACTGAAATGTCTGCATCCTGGCAGCTACATAAACAGTAGTGCAAATACTGTGAAGTAACACTTTTCTGCATGGAAGTGACATCAGCACCCTTTCAATAGCCCTCACAACAAATATAAACAGCTGTCATAAGAAATACCAGTTGGGCATAGTTCAGTGAAACATTAGAGATCCTTGTGCATATTTCCACCGTACAGTAATCTCAGCAGAAGAGAGGGTTTAGAATATCATTCAAGGTCCAAAGAGAACTGTCATACTACAATGTTTATAATAAGAGTTATAAATTATAGTTCCTTGTAAGCAACCTTAGAACAATGATAGGTACTTCTTAATTTTCTCACTCTTTTTGTAATATGATTGCTCCATCACAGAGTTACAATAACTAAATTAATCACTTAATTTTCAAGAAAAAATATATATCCAAATGTCATAGAGAATGCAAATGGAGAAAATTTACATCAGATATTCACTGAACTTTCAAATATAAATTTTATCGAGGAATTCTACAAATGCAAATTCTTCAAATGTTTTGAAAGTCTTATAGCTGATAAAATGCCATTTTCAGAAATTTAAAGACCAAGTATTCTCCCTCATTCACACACACACACACACACACACACACACACACACACACACACACACACACACACACACACACATGTGTGTATATTATTCTTGTTAGTTTGAATCACCCATAGGAGAAGCAAAATTTACATAAAAAGGTGTACATTTCAACCCAAATTTAAATGAAATGCTTTAGTATTATCTCTGTTATTATTTAAAGCTCAGTCTACATCTATACACTTGGAATGTATTGCTTTTAGGCAACTACAGGCTCATTCTTCACTTATCTTTGACCAGCCATAGAATTATTTTTTGGAATATGTAACATTTTTCAAAAATATAACATTGTTTATCTTACAGATGATTTATACCGACTGTGTAATATGTAGAGTAGTCAGCTTTTGTTAATCTGTTTTTGTTTGAATACTGAAAAATCATGATTCTGAAGTACTTCAGTGTGTGGTATCACCCAAAAGTACTTACTAGATGGTATCTCTTCCTAAAATATCTGAAAGTGTAGACTTTGCAAATGTTGATAGTCCTAGGGTAACTAAAACTAAACAAAAAGTTTTCAGTGGTTGTAAATTGTGCACTGGACAACTTATGTCTTGCTAGTCTGTTGAATTTGTTTCCACAACGAGTGAATAAAAGTGAATGTAGCGAGGATCAGAATCTCCAAACTACATTCTCTGAAGACATCTTAATAAAAAGCATTTTTTAATTGATTTTGCAGATGGGCAAGCCCCCCCCCCCAAAAAAAAAACTTATGTATACCAACTCTGAGGTCACACTTTCTTGAAAAAGGGAGAAATTCTTCCCAAAAGGGGAATCACTTCAAGCACAATTCGACAAAAGTCCAAAAGTGAATTCTTATTGAAGAACCCCTATTGCTGGTGAATTGAAGTCTGGGCAGTCAAAGCTCCAGAGTTAAATTACGTCCACTAGTGGAGTAATGGTTGATTGGAATTTACCCACTTCCTCTAACCTTGAAATTTGCTTAACATAAGTTATTAATTTACATCTAAAATTACATCTTTTAACTTCTCTCATCTTTGCTCCTCTTGCTCATTACATTAGCCTTCCGCCTCAACTCTTAATTCCTTCCACTTTCTACATTCATCTTCTGTGTTTCATCTGTAGCACTACTATATCATATCCCCTTTATTTTATCATGAATCATCTGTTTATAAGCTTCTCCCTATCTCCACTACCTGATGCATGTCTATCTGCCCTTCATCTATCATTGTAACTCTCTTTCTATATATTACTAATGTTAAATTTTGCTCTTATTACATTTCCCTACCAATTACAGTTATCTGGCAAAACAGTTTCCATTGACACTTTTTATATTTTTCTATAACAACTTTCATGTTCAACGGTTGTATAAATTATTTCTCTCTGAGTTTTATTCTCTCTGAATATTGTGTTTTTATTACTAATTATGCACTATATGCAAGTTTTTTTCCTTCTTGTAAAAATAACACTGTTTAGATATTACATATGAATTTTTTGTGGAGCTTTTCTGTCATGGTCTTAACTGATAATTTTCTTTGTCCTTTTGGACTATCATAATCAACAAAAACAAATAAATAAATTTAGTAACACAGCAGGCATGTATGAGATGCATACTTTCCTGTATGAAGATGTGCATTGAAGTAATATATTCATATCTTCATGTGGAGGTTGATATATGCTTCTTGAAAGACATCCATGCCTGAGGCATTGTCCATTAAGGTTAAATAATTAGATTTTGAGGCCAAGTAGAAAGACAAGAATTTGCAAAATGCTGGTCACAACTTTAGATATGGGTGTGTGAATATTTTCTTCTAATGAGATTAACAGTATCCTGAGATGTCTGTAATTTCTGATTTGTTAGTTGTATTAAAATAATTTTGAAAATGGCACCTTTGAACCATTGCAGTTATTTATTGGGTTTAACTTTCACCTTATACAATGTTGAGGGTAGTAGCTTGGATGGTCTGATAATCATCTATTGGTCTGAAAAGGATATTCTTATAACTGTTTTATCACTTAGCATTTGTGGAGATTTGTTCTGCAATGAGTTTAATATCTCATTATATATATATTCAGCCCTTTCTTGACATTCGTCTGTGTTGTGTTTATGCAGTCAGACATGCATAACAGTTTTTCATATATTTTTTTTAATTCTGGACCTTCTCCAGTTCATATATAATAACAAGAGGTATAATTTTAGTGTATGTCATACAGGCAGATGACTAAAAAACTGTTTATAAGATAACCCCAATACAAGACTTTGACAGTGCTAAATGAGACAAAAATATAGATGTATTCCAGTAAACATAAGAAAATGAAATGTCATATTGTCTGGCACACAAAAAAAATCACCTAGAAAGAGAGATGGGTAATTAATTTAGTCACTTATTTACTCATTAATTCTGATATTACCTAATCAATCCAATTTAGGATCATAATGGATCCCAACATTATTTCTGCACTCAGTGGGGTACAAAGTACGCACACACACACACACACACACACACACACACACACACACACACACACACACACACACACACACACACACACACACACACACACACACACACACACACACACACACACACACACACACACACACACAATTACACATAGAATACATACCTATAATCAGTAAGAGTAGTTTGAGGATTAACAATTCACTTAATAGCATGACTACGTGACCTGAGAGGAAGTCCAGATAAAACCACATGGACAAAAAGAGGGCAGACAGACTTCAGAAAAAATAAAATAAGTTGAAATCAAGTAGAAAATCAAATTCTGTGAGGAAGCTGTGCAAACTATTGTGCTCTTTGCAGTTGTACAAGAAACAGAAGAGATTAAACAAATCCAAAGACTTACCCTGGTATTCAATAAAGTGAAATCTCCATGCAGGACAGTGTAGCCTTTCTTGTATGGAATACGGCCACCAAGCGATCCAGTAATCTACTGTTCTGACTTGCACGAGCCTGCCTACACTATTCCTGCACGGACACCACTGCATAATGCTAATTACCTAATTTGCTGCGGAAAACCATGCAAATGAGGTGAATTAGCAATTCTGCAAGCAGGCAGGCATCCGTGCAAGATTAGTGTTAGTTGCAGAAATGTATTCAGCTACTAGTTGAATACATTTCTGCAAAAATTAAAACGGAGGCATGACAGCTCAAATAAAAGCATGTATTATAATTTTTAGGCATGCCAATGGCCAAATATATTGCCATTGGCATGGAATAGTGTTTAATTTTTCTAAAAATAAAAGTTTTTTTTGGCTGATCTTGGATGTTTAAGCATAGGGCAGCAGCACACAAATGGGATTGTGCTGAAAAAAATGTGAAAACACAATTTTAAGGGAATTCTGCATTTTTCCATTATAGTCTATGGCATGCAGAATCAAAACAATACCCGGGAACAGTGGTTGTCAAGGGGAAAGGCTCTGGTGTAGTGCAGTAACTATGGACTAAGGCATTAGGGTATGCCAATGAGGGGAAATTTACTGAATCACAAAAATATTCTAAGTGCCAAACTGCATCTAACCGTGTAGGTGCTATAACACGATCTTGTAAGCAGGAGGAGCAGCAGACATGAAAAGGGGATGTGTCATGCTTGGTGTAAGCACATTGGAGCTCCACGGCTCCCAGATAAGCTAAGCTAAGCACAGCTAAGCAAGGGGGTGTGTCTGAGGCTGTATTGACTTATTCCATGAAATAAAGAGTATGTTCATATCCAGGGAAGGCCATTTCTTAGTGTTTACATTAGCTACTGGAAATAGCAGAACTGTTTACATTTGAGCCCCAGGTTTGTGCGGCTCACCTTGGGGCTTAAAAGGGGAGAAAAATGGAAGGGAAAAAAATGTAAAAAAAACTGTGAAATAGTAGCATAAAAGCAATCAAGTACAAATTACGTAGCTAGCAGGTGAAATGCATCATAGTCATTAAATCATACAGGCAGCATCTGGAGCACAACAGTATAAACTATGGAAGTATCTTACAGTCTGTTTTTTTTCCCACAAATTAATTTTAACTGGAAAAATGTTAGGGGCTGCCAATGCTTTGATCCAACAGTATGTGCTAGAGGCTGAGGGTGGTGAGGAGGATAATGCTGACATTTGCCACAGACCGAGGAAGAGGAGAAGAGTGTTCAGACCCAGGGTAACGTACCAGGGGATACATGATCTGAAGATAGTAAAGCACTACAGGGTGGACAGAGACATACTGCAGCAAATCATCGAGCTGTGCTGGCCTCAACTCAGACCCAGAGCCAACAAAGGGGAACCCATCACAGTGGATGCCAATGTATGTGTAGCCTTAAAAAAACTAGCTACAGGTACTTTCCAAAGACCTACTGTGGACATCATGGGGGTCTCACAGGCATCTGCATCCAGGGTACTCTACCAGTTTCTAGATGTCATGCTACCACATGCCGGTGAGCCCATTTACTTCCCCAAAACCCGTGAGGAGAGGACCAGCAATATGCATCACTTCCACGGAGTAGCAGAATACCCGGAGGTACTGGGTGCAATAGACTGCACACATATCCACATCAAAGCACCACCCGGTGAACAGGGTAGGGTCTACATAAACTGCAAGGTCTTCCCCTCCATCAAGTGCCAGGTCATGTGCAATGCCCAGGGCATTATCATGAATGGGTGTGCTGGCAGCCTTGGAAGCTATCATGACTCCCACATCTGGCATTCATCACAGCTGTACCAGGCATTTGCCAGTGGGAACATCCCGTATGGCCATCTGGTGGGGATGCTGACTATGCACTGGAGACATGGATGATGACACCCATCAGAAATGCACACACATACCCACACAAGAATGCCATAATGAGGCACACACACAAACCAGGATCATTATAGAGTGTGTGCTTGGGATGCTCAAGTCACAGTTCCACTACCTTGACATATCTGGTGGAGCCTTGCAGTACTGTCCAGCCACATGTACACACATGTTCATAGTATGTGCCATGCTACACAATATGATCCTGTGGTAACAGCTGCAGAAGGAACAGCATGGGGAAGAGCCACACAGCCTACCACCATTGCCAAGGTCCCCACAGGCACAGAGGGACTCAGAGGAGGAGGCCCCTGAGCCTGCTCCTGTAGGCAGATGGAGACATGCCCAGTATGGTCAGACCTTGGCAAAGAGGCAATGCATAGCACATACACTGGCACTGTAGGGACCCCAGGGACTGAAAACACTCTCTGACTTGCACACACAGTAAAATGGATGACACACACATCACATTACCTTTAACTTACCATGTATAAGTGTACTGTGTGCATCCAACATAGGCAGCCCTCAAGCACCGTCCTCACAACTGCCGCACTCACAAGGTAAGTCAGTCGTCTTAACAAGAAATGAATGGATTAGTATGTTTTGGTAGTATATCTATGGTAATGCTGCATGCATGCTAGGGAATGGGGTGGCCTACTGGGATAGCAGCAGACAACTGACAGCTATGTGGGATGCCAGGAAAGGTCTGCCCAATACTGGCCTACCCACACTATGCAATAGTACCCAAGGTGACAAATCCCACTGTGGTATATGTGTGGGGATACCTAACTTGGGGGTGTCATAGGTCACATGCATGGATGTCAGAGTGGGGGTCCCATACCCACCCCTCAGACCCACACAGCAAGTCAGCCATAGAAAACCAGAGAAAAATGTTTGGCATAGGCCCATAAATGACTGCAATGTTGAATTACCCCCCCTACAGACTCACATAGTGATAGCACAGCAGGTCTCACAGTTGCAGTAAGGCTATGGAGGGTAAAAAGTCTGAAACTCAAATGTATGCCATTACAATCTGACCTGTGGTCTTTACTGATATGCCTCTACTCCCCAAGACAGGGCATAATAGTATGGTAAATGGAACCAAAATGTAAAACAAATATCAGCACAGTCTGTGAAATGAGTACAGTTGATAGGTGTGCCCCTCCATATACCCACAGAAATGCAGTAACATGTATGTTTGCAGGGAAATAGCAGCATAGCACACATTGGCAGGGCTATCCCAATACACATGAAAACATGTTGCATGTCCGCAATATGCAGGGGTCAATGAGCTATGTGTATGTGTGGTTTATACTGTCAGGATCTGGCCAGCATGTTCTCCTAGCAGTTTTCTTGTAGTGCCCTAGGTATAGTACTGTCTTTGACAGGGTCATGTGCAGATAACTGCAGTGCCAACTATTATGCATGTCAGTGATACCTACTGCTCTGCCACTGACATACCTGGAAGTCACAGTGCTATGTGGAATATACTACACATATAATGGACTTTTGAAGGCTGTGTAGCCGAGGTGCTAAGGCTTTGGTGAATATAGTGCTTTTTGGTACTGTTGCCAGTGGTTATTTTCAATAATTCTTTTTTCATGTTTGCTTTTACATATAATGGACATGCCTGCACAGTAGAAAGTACTCTGTATCCACACCCATAACTCCCAACCTCTGAAAGCAAGATGTCTGGACAAGGGTAAAAATAAAAAAGGCACAATGATTTGCATGTGTCATAAATATCACCCTTACATACGGAGAAAGTTGGTAGGGTGAGGGTTTTGCAGTAGTGGGAATTGTCTGAAGGTTAGGTAGACTGAAACAGTAATGTCTATCATTATTTTGTAACATCACTCTTCAATTATATGTAACTAACTTGCCATAAAAGCACAAGTTTATGTAGACAGGATGAAACCTTTAGCCAAAAACCTGGACAATCTGCCAAAAATGTACACGTGAGAGGTATGGCCACACAAGGATATGACATCTCAGGTTAGAAAGATACCAGACAAGCAGGAGATCCCCAGACAGTATATTGCCAAGTTGCTGGACTGTTTGCACAGCACGTCAACATTCAACTGGCTGTTGGGCAAGAATGTACATAGCTGGCCTCATAATATTGGTATATGCATCATACAACTAGTATTCCTGTGGTAAAGTACTGTGATGATCTGAGGATGTCTGGAACTAGGTAATGACACAGTACATTGCAGTGTCAGACTACAGATATGTCAGAAAATGACTGCTAAACAAACCCAGTACCCCAAGGAAAGTCCTGTGTACTCCTGAAAGGTATGGCTGTAGCACACAAAACCCCAGACAAGAGTACACTTATCTCTGGAACGGAGTCCCACTCTAACTATAGAAGGTCACACTGGGCATGCTCCTACACTTAGAAAATCGCAGGACATGTAGAAAATGACAGGACATGTTGGAACCCACATTGGGCTATATGACTGTATTGTGTATATATGTCTGTGCATGCAGACAGCTATGTACACCTTAACTGTCCCCATACACATGCATCAGACAGGATTACCCTCAGCTAGCTGTAGGTGGCCCATATGTGATATATCTGCATCTGTTGCATGTGATACCAGACATATATAAGGGCAACAGATAACAACACATGTCAAGCATAATAAACACATAGATGTGGGGAAGTGAGAGACAGACAGTGGTAGAGAGAGAGAGAGAGAGAGAGAGAGAGACATACACAAAGGGGGACACAGACTGAGTCACATGCACATATACCCTGAATAGCATACAGTGATGCCCTGCTGTGGACAGTGGCATATCAGTTGTAAACAGTTGCACTTGCCAGCATAAAAGGTGAGCCCCATTGTGTAATAGTACTGAGGTTGGGTTTATAATATCACATCACCTGTCTGTGTATGGGTCCATAGGTCTAAGTATTAGGACACTATTCACACTCAGTACACTTCACATTGCCCCACTTCACAAGTTCTGCTGCTTTAATTCACCTTAGAAGTACCATTGGACAGCTGTCACCCCCGTAAGCTCTTTAATGCATGTGATAACTGCGTAACACCATAGTACAAATGACTAGATAGGTAGGGGTTCTAATCTTAATACTGGCAATTGTCTGTGTATGTGTGACAGTTGTGTGTGTGAGAGTGTGGGAGTATGTGTTTGTTGGTGAAACAGTTTTAGGCCATTCCCACCCACAACACTTCCCAGTGCCCTACTTTATCAGCCCTGCTGATGTCATTCCCCTTATCAGCACCTTTGGCCAGTTGTCAGCTCAGTAAACTCTGTAGCGCATGTGATAACTGCATAACACTATAGTACAAAACACTAGATAGGCAGGGGTTCTAATCTCAATGCTGGCAAGTAAGTGTGTGTATGTTTGGGTGAGAATCATATCAGTGTGTTTGGGTGAGAATCATATCATGTGTGAGTTATACCATTTTGAGTTGTGTACCACGCTGTACACTTCCCATCACCCTACTTTACAAGGCCTGCTAATGTCATTCACCTTATAAAGTACCTTAGGCCAAGCTGAAATCATGCAAGCTCCGTGGCACATCTGATAACTGCCCAACACTATAGTAGAAATAACTTGATAGGTAGGGGTTATAATCTCAATATTGGCAACTGTGTGTGTGTGTTTGGGTGAGAATCATATTCTGTGTGGGTTATACCATTTTGATGTGTGTACCATCCACACCTGTTTACCACCTCCCAATGGCATTAATTTATATAGCATGTTAATGGCTTCTGCCTCATATGCAGCATGTAAAACCATTGTACAGGCCATACTAATCATCTGTACAGATGTCTACGGAATATCCAGATGTTTGCAACCTATATGTAGTTTGTATCCACTAACAATGGCCATTTATATGATATTGTTGCCAAATAGGTCACAGTTAATGTAGTGACACACATGCCAGCATCAGATATCATACCTGACTGAAACATCATGCTGATAAAATGTCTGTTACCCTATCACTTGTCCAAGCTTATAGGAGCAATAGATGACTCCAGTTGCTATTTCTGGTGGGTTATCTCACCATCCATGATGGCATTCACAACATTATGTCTTGTAAGAGGTAGTGGGCTATGTCCCATGCATATAATCTATGTGAGGCATGTCATGTGTATTTAGCACTATAGTACATTAAAATGGATATGTAGGTTTACTAATCTGTCTATTGACAACTGTGTTTGGGTTACTGTTGCACATCCCCTGTGTCAGTCTTTACTGTGCGTATGCAAAGGATATACCATTTTGTCTCCCTGTTCCACCCTGTGAACTCAGGAATACATACCACAAACCTGTCATACACAGTACCATGCATCCCCTTACAAACTGCATCAGGGTTGAGTGTATTGGAAAGAAATGGCAGGGGCAGCAGGTGCTGACAGGTGAATCTGTTGCAGTTAATCTAATGGCTAAGCTTGTGAGGGACCTACTGTCAGTACTCGAGTAACCTGTTCCATATGTATGACCCTGTGGTACTACACAACACTGAGGTGACATGTCTGAAGGCTACTTGTCTGTGACAAGGGTATGTATGCAAGATCACACTGTCTGACAAAAGTGTCCATCACACAGTGTTGCATGCATACACACCTAGTAAACGTACATATAAAGCTGTACATAGTTGGTGTATTTCCACTCTGCCATACTCCATGTTGGTAATGTCTGCAGGGCCACGGCCTATAGACACACTGACACCTGGAACACAAACAGAATACAGAATGTCAGACTACATTCAGTCAGTGGTACTAACAGCAATAATGCATCATGGCTAATAAGGTACATACACCTTTATGTGTACCCATAGTAAATGCAAGCAGACAGCACCTTACACAGTATTACATAACTACACTGTACTATATTCACCCTGTGCATCAGACCTGTATTAGCATGTCCCTGCATTGATGGTATGGATGACAGGGATGGGGCATAGGTATCATCATATGCACAGGATGTGGTGAGGGTTTGCCAGAAGCCTAGGGTGGGGCATACGGTTGACATCATGTGTGTGTGTTTGGAGGGGTATCCTATAGGTGGGGTGTGCATAGGTGCTGTGTGTGTCTGGAAGTGACCTGTCAGTGATACAGATGTGTGTGTATGTATGCACACACTTACGCCATGTGGCTGCCCTATACAGGGGTATGTTGGACAGTTGTGGACCGTACATGGTAGTGTGTCCAGTTCACCATCTCCGGCTATGGATATGTACTGCTTCCTGATGGTGACTGCTGGCTGCTGGATCCTTGTCCCTGATGGGACCAGCCAGGAGCACGTGTCCATGAACTGCTCCGTTGTCATGTGGACAGCAACCCCTCTTTGGTGGTGCTGGTGTCACTGCCACTATGGGAGTGTAAAGGTGTGTGGCCACGTAGACTCGCAGTTGATGTTGGTGCTGACCTATATCCATGTGGCTGATGCCCATCTCTCACCACACACTCTAGCACAGACATGGCACCATCGAGGATTGCCAAGGTCTCACCTCACCGTCTATTCATGACTTTAGTATTTTGACTTGTAGCCTCAACAAGGTCATGTATGTTGCCATGTAAATCAGGAAGAGTTGCATGCAACACCCTGAGTATTTGTCTGGTGTTGCATTCACTATGTTCCTGTGCATCCATGACAGCCTGAAACATGTGTCTGGTGACACCTACTGTGGCACTTGCAACAGCAACTTGATGAGCAGCAGTCCTCCTGCGAGCACCCCTGTCCATCCACCTGTGTGGGACATCACCTGCACTCTGACTATGACTGGGGTCTACACTTACACCCGCCATAGTCACCACACTAGCCTATTCCATGCCACCACCTGCCAACTAATCATCATCTGTGGCTGCTGGGGACAGGGCATGTGTGGGCATTGTGACTGTGTGCAGCGACATTGTGGATGATTGTGGGATGCCAACCGATGGCACAGATTCAGCCCCCTGACAACCCCAAGTGTACCTGACTAAGACCATCATCATTGTCAGAGTCTGCAGAGACACTGACATCAGATTCAGAGCGGAAGGGAGCACAACTACCATGACCACCTGTGGGGGGAAGACAACATATGTAAATTAATGCCTGCAGTATGACACACACACACACACACACACACACACACACACACACACACACACACACACACACACACACACACACACACACACACACACACACACACACACACACACACATACAGGTGAGGTGGCAGACAGGCATTACACAGACCTCACAGTAGCCAAATGGTGACACTACATACACACCCTGGACAGACCCTCAGCATCATGCAGTGCAGCCCTTTCCACTTAATATTACTACTTATATTCACCTCTGTAATATGCGAGTAGTGTTAGTGGGTGATGGGACTTCGAGTAGCACATACTGCACCCATGTACACCTAATTGCTCTTCACCCATCTAGCACAGTGGCAACTCCTACAGAACATACCTCTCAACTGTGCAGAGTGTCGCTGAATGGCTACATGTGTGGCTTATATTTCTGGTCTGTTTGCAATAAATCCTGTGTTTGTTTGACAAATTACTGGGATGATATGAGGACTGGTGTCACTAATTAATGACATATTGTGAGTTTCACATGTCAAAACCTGCAGTACATGTATGTTACAACAGAATTGGTTACACTAACAACCTTCTAAGCTTACAGTGGATATTATAAGTGTAGACACCCCTGTTAACATGCCAGCTTTATCTGATATACAACATGAGACCACAGAAATCATGTGATAACATTTCCCACCTTTAATGTGACCTATAACCTGTGCAATCCAATTGAACAGCAAACACATCTGTTAGGGGTAACATGTAGAAGTTGAAATATGTACAATAGGCTGGTTGCATAACTGTGCATACCCTTAAACTAATACTTTGTTAAAGCACTTTTTGATTTCATAACAGCAGTCAGTCCTCTTGGGAAGGTACGTATCAGCATGGCACATCTTGACTTAGCAATATTTGTACACTCTTCCTTTCAGAAGCTCTCCAACTGACAGATTGTGAGTGCATCTCTTCTGCATAGGCCTCTTCAGGGCACCCCACAGATTTTCTATTGGATGTAGGTGTGAACTGTAGCTGAGACATTCCAAAACACTGATTGCCTTCTGGTGAAGACATTCTTTTTTGGATTTTGATGTATGGTATGGGTCATTGTCATGTGGAAAGGTGTAATTCCTCTCCATCCACAGCTTTCTAGTAGACACATGAAGATTTTGGGCCAGAAGGGACTGGTATTTTGAATTGTTCCTAATCCCCTCCACCCTGGATAATGGCCCAGTTCCATCTTATGAACAGCAGCCCTTAAGCAGGACACTGCCATCACCATGCTTCACCATGGGGATGGCATTCTTTTGGTGATGCACAGTGTTGTTATTGTGCCAAACAAACCTTTTAGTATTGTGTCTAAAAAGTGTAACCTTGGTCTCATTACATCACAGCATATTTCCACACATGCTTTTGGGAGACCTGATGTATTTTCTTGAGAGATTCACCAGACCTGGATGTTGTTCTGTGTGAGAAAATGTTCCAACCCTACCCCATAGACCAGACATGTGGAGAATACGGGAGATTGTTGTCACATGTAGTACACAACTGGCACTTGCCAGAGATTCCTGCAACTCCTGTAGTGTTGCTGTAGGTCTCCTGGCAGCCTCCCTGACCAGTTTGGGTCTTTTCTTTTCTACACATTTTGAGGGATGTCCAGTTCTTTGCAATGTCACTGTTGCCCCATATTTTCACCACCATTTGATGATTGTCTTCACTGTGTTCCATGGCATATGCAATGCTGTGGAAATGTGTGTGTACCATTCTCTGGGCTGGTACCTTTCACAAATGAGATCTCTTTGCTCCTTCGTAAGCTGTATGTGAACTATGGCTGTTGCTGTAGCAGGCAACTGAGTAAATTTTAGGATAATCCTGGTAGGACAGCTGACTATTATTTGCTGTTAATCAAAGAGTCTCTGTAATTGATGACAGTGTGTACCCAAGAAGACGTAATGCTGTAATTATATTGAAAGCTACTTCAACACAGTATTAGCTTCAGCCTGTGCACACATATGCATCTAGCTTTTGTACATTTTTTTATGTGTCATAATTGTTTCCCTAACAGATTTGTTTGTTTTACAACTGAATTGTACAGGTTATAAGTCACATGAAAGGTTGGAAGGGTTTGGAAATGTTTTATTGTGCTCTCATTTTTGAATATCACAAATACCTGGCATTCTAACAGGTGTATGTACACCATTTATATGCACTGTATAACACTAATTTATAAAATATGTCCCTAGTTTTGGGCCTTTGTTACCCCATTTTTGTCAGTCTTTGTCCAGATTTCTTGCAACGACAGGTTGTGAGGTATGCTACAGATATGTGATATCTCCTGCAAATAGGCCACTATGATGCAATGCAGTTAACCCCACCACAAGTGAACATGCAGATATTGCAAAATGGCTGAGAGTAACAGTTGTGTGCATGGTTACATGCATGACCTTAACATGCCTGGGCTGCTGGTGAGCCACAACATGAAAATCCCACACTCACCGGCTTCAGGCTACTGTCCCACATCCAAACCAGAGGTACCTATGTAGTAGTGGGGGGAGGTATTGTCTACAGACTCACATTTGGCATTGGTACAAGATGAATGCTACTTTTCTGCACAGGTACAGTACAAGCTCTGATAGTACACAATTTGCTGTCCTTCACCATAGATGTGCACTTGTGTACATTACTAAACCTGCTGTCCTTCACCATAGATGTGCACTTGTGTACATTACTAAACCTGCTGTCCTTCACCATAGATGTGCACTTGTGTACATTACTAAACCCCACCCACAAATGAAGTTTGAACTGACATATGCATCTAGACACTCTATAGAAGACAGTATGATTACTACATGATTAAATTGATGTGCACTGTGGCCTTACCTGGACGCTCCTTGCCTGTTGCCTGGGTGCCACTGACCTCCACGACTTGTGTTTCCTTGTGTTGGCTGTTGTGTGGGGGCTGCTCCGAGGTTGGCAAGGAACTCCTCTGTTGCTATAAGATTGGCCTGTGTGGCTGGACAGTACAGTCCCTGGCCACAGCAGCAGCCCTTTGCCAGGCTCAACATATCAGGTCAGTTGCCCAGTGCCTCACCTGATCGTATGTGCGGCCATGGTGGCCCAAGATGTTAACTCTGTGGACAAGGTCATCCCACAGGGCAGTCTGCTCCTAGGGATTTTGTCAGCTATGGCCGAACAGCAGCCCATGGTGCTGGATTATGGCATCAGTGATAGCTGCATTCTCATCTGCAGTATATGCTGGCTGATGCTGCATGCCACCTGGAAGACATAAACAGGAAAACATATCACAGGACCTCAGACATTGCTGAGAGTTATTTACAGAGCCAACACATCAATATTGCCTATCATTAGCCACCACTTACAACCACATCATACCCCTGTCATCTGTCAGCACATTATGAACATGCATTGCACTCCTGGTCCTGATGTGTCATGTTCCCCCCAATGAGGTCCAGTACATTGCATAAACCACCATTCATCATTCACGTTTGTGTAGAGGGATGACAGTGGCCGTCTTCCTTGCAGATGGGATGTCAATGGTGCTCAGGCTTTGCTTGCATACAGTGTATAATGGATCTGGAAGCATATGCCTGAGTTCATGTAGGATGCAGACAGGAATGTTATCAGGTCCCATGGAGACTAGCTTTTGTTGACTTTGATTAGGTAGTATGCACCTGCTCCCTGATGATGAGGGGAAGGGTGTGGGTGCTGTGCATATACACCTATACTGATGGTGAGCCAGGGGGTGATTTTTGCTCTAAACCTGTCTGCAGCAGGTTGGCTATAGCTATGATGTGTGTGTATGTGGTATGATTGATCACCATTACAAGGGTGGGTTGGGTTGTTTCCTCTGAGACTGAAGATATATGTGAAGATGGCCTTGTGATTGCCCTTGGTGGATGTGTTCAATTTGTACACATAGTTAGCCTTACAGTAATCCACCTGTGACCATATATGCTCATTCAGACAAAGGTTAACTTGCTGCCAAGTTGGTGCCTGCTCCTACTTTGCCCTGTACAGCCAATATAGCGACCAGTTATGTGGTTTATGTACTGCTGCTGTCCAGCAAAGGGGATTACTCTACCTTGGTGGAGACAGATTTTACAAGTAAGGTATTGCTGAGTCCATACAGCTATGTAGGTCGTCATCTAGCTGTTTGTAATAGGCATGGACACAAGGTCATAACACAGTTGGACACCTCTCCAATTTCAACATGATAATCATGATTATTCTAGTACCCATGTCTGTGTCAGGGAAATGCAAAAACCAGTAGCTGTAGAAATCTAACTCTGTTGGATGCACAGAAACTAAGATTACACATGTGTACAAAATGTACAGTTATTTACCTGACATTTTGCATACCATGTCTGTTGTTATGAGGCAGCCACGTATACCTACACACACATACATGTGCACAGGTAATACCTGATATGCATTTCTGTTCTATGTCAGTATGGCACACTTTATTTACACTCTTGCAGCTCATTCATTCTTGTCAACCTGTTAGAGCAGGACATCTGGAGAGTGCCACACATACATGGGAGTGATGGGCCAAAATTAGTGACACATTCTTAATATTGCTGTAACACACATAAGTCATTTGATAGCACAGTAGCCTTTGCATTCACAGACATACCCTGGAGGATGTCCGACACTCATATGGCTAGAAGAGAGGAGAAAGGCTAGGAGTGTGGTAGTGAGGGTAGGAACTTTTAATGTTGGAAGTATGACTGGTATGGGGACAGAGTTAGCTGATATGATGGACAGAAGAAGGTTGATATAATTTGTGTGCAAGAGACCAGATGGAAGGGGGGTAAGGCTAGGTGCATTGGAGGTGGGTCCAAATTGTTCTGTCCTGGGTGGAGGTGAAAAGAGTGTCAAATAGAGTGATGTTTATGAAGCTGGAAATTGATGGTGTAATGTTGAATGTTGTTAGTGCATATGCTCCGCAAATTGGGTGTGCAATGGATGAGGCAGAGAACTTTTGGAGTGAGTTGGATGAAGTGGTGATGACTGTACCCAAGAGTGAGAGAGTGGTGACTGGAACAGACTTCAATGGGCATGTTAGTGAAGGGAACAGAAGGTATGCGGAAGTGATGGGTAGGTATGGTTTTAAGCAAAGGAATGGAGAAGGTGAGATGGTAGTGGATTTTGCAAAATGAATGGACATGGCTGTGGTGAATCCATATTTTATCAAGATCGAGGAGCATAGGGTGACATACAAGAGTGGAGGAAAATGCACACAGGTGGATTATATCCTATGCAGGAGGGCCAGTTTGAAGGAGATTGGAGACTGTAAAGTGGTGACAGGGGAAAAAGTAGTTATGCAGCATAGAATGTTTGTCTGTGGGATGACGTTGGTGATCAAGAAGAGGAGGAGGAGTGTGAGGACAGCACGTCTGTATCATAACACTGACAGCTTAGGTTGTCGAATCCAAAATCAATGTTACTTAGGTGTCGAAAGCTAAAAACAACGAACGGCCAAATCATCGAATTCTTTCCTATGGAAATTCACTTGGCCATCTGCAAACAAAATAAACAAACACACCCAAACATAATGGGGGTCTTTGCACCCACACCCCCCAATGTGAGTGGCTGTGCCCCCCACATCCCCCCCTAACTTAATATACCAACTCTGAGACCACTCTACATTGAGGAAAGGGTGAATCCCCGAGGATGGCCATGCAAATTCTTTCCAGAGGAAAGAATTCGATGATGTGGCCTTTTGCTATTTTAAACATTCAACGCTTAGGTGTCAATGAATACACATTTGACAACCTAAGCTGTCAACAAATCAATAGTGAACCAGGGCAGCACCAAGGATCAAATGGTGGAAACTGAAAAAGGGTGATTGTAAAGCTGAGTTCAGGGAAGAGTTAAGACAGGCACTGGGTGGGTGTGACAGAGGAAGGAGGACAAGGAGACCTGGTGGTGGAATGAGGAAGTACAGAAGAGTATACAGAGGAAGAGGCTGGAGAAGAAGAAGTGGGGGACTGTCAGAGAGATAAAGAAAGTAGACAGAGTATAAGGAGATGAGGTGCATGGCAAAGAGAGAGGTGGCGAAGGCTAAGGATGAGGCGTATGAAGAGTTGTATAAAAGGTTGGACACTAAAGATGGAAAAAAAGACGTGCCAATTGGGTAGACAGAGGGACCAAGCTAGGAAGGATGTGCAGCAGATAAGGGTGATAAAGGATAATGAGGGAAACATGCTCACAAGCGAGGAGAGTGTGTTGAACAGATGGAAAGAATACTTTGAGGGGCTGATGAATGAAGAGAATGAGAGAGAGAGAAATTTGGATTATGTAGGCATGGTGAATCATGAAGTGCAATGGATTAGCATGGTGGAAGTAAGGATAGCTATGAAGAGGATAAAGAATAGAAAGGCTGTTGGTCCAGATGACATACCTGTGGAAGCATGGAGGTGTTTAGGAGAGATGACAGTGGAGTTTTTAACCAGATTGTTTAATGAAATCTTGGAAAGTGAGAGGATGTGTGAGGAGTGGAGAAAAAGTGTTTGGGTACCAATTATAAGAATAAGGGTGATGTGCAGAGCTGTAGTAACTACAGAGGGATAACATTGATCAGTCACAGCATGAAATTATGGCAAAGAGTAGTGGAAACAAACAAATAAGCATGTAATGGAATGCAGTAGGGGTATGTAATAATGGGAAATAGGAAGTTCAACAAATATGTCTCAGCAAGATTTGCTTTACTAATATATTGCTGATCAGAACCTATGGGCATAGCATCTGGGTCTGTCTGCAGTGACACAGATCACAACTCAGGCTCCTGAGTCACTCCAGGAAAGGATGGCTCACATATGACTTCTACTGGAGTGCGTTGAACAATACTGACTGTGACACTGCTAGGCCAGCTACTTGGATGTCATAGATATCCATATGTTAATTGTGAATACAACTATGATATACATGTTTGCTCAGAAATGTGAAAGACCTATACAGGGTATTTGCATAGTAAACTACTGTTCCAGATGTGTGTATTGAACTGCATATGATATGCTGAGCTCATACCACTCAACTGTCTAGTGTTATGCAGACTGACTATATGTGCACCTCATATTTGTAGTCATTTACTCATAGAGTTGTGTTATGTCTGTCAAATCATTGGGAATCTGTGAAGATTGACATTACAACATATCCTTCTCTTTCTTTTGGCTGTTCCTTTTAGGGGTTGCCACAGTGGATCATCTGTCTCCATTTCTTCCTGTTCTCTTCTTCTTGCTCTGTCACACCAACCACCTGCATGCCCTCTCTCACCACATCCAGAAACCATATCTTAGGCCTTCCTCTTTTCTTCTTACCTGGCAGCTTCATCCTTACCATCCTTTTCCCAATATACTCAGCATCCCTCCTCAGCACATGTCCAAACCAACATAATCCCTCCTCTCTAGCTTTGTCTCCAAACTGTCCAACCTGGGATGACTGTCTAATATACATATTCCTAATCCTGTCCAGCCTTGTACATACCCAGTGCAAATCTTAACATCTTTAACTCTGCCATGTCCAGCTCTGACTCCCAGCCCATATAACATAGTTGTTCTCACTACCCTGTTGTAGACCTTCCCTTTCACTTTTAATAGTACTCGTCTGTCAAAAATCACTCCTAACTCTCTTCTACACCCTCCCCATCCTCCCTGTACTCTCTTCTTCACCTCTCCCCCACACTCATCATTACTCTGATCTGTTGATCCCAAGTATTTAAGCTCATCCACCTTTGCAAACTCTACTCCCTGCATCCTCACCATTCCTCTATCCTCCCTCTCATTCACACACATATATTCTGTCTTAGTCCTGCTGATCTTCATTCATCCCCACTCTAGAGCATATCTCCACCTCTCCAGGGTCTCCTCCACCTGTTCTCTATTCTCACTACAGATCACAATGTCATCTGCAAAACATCATAGTCCACGGGGACTCCTGTCTGATCTCATCTGTCAACCTGTCCATCACCATTACAAATAAGAAAGGGCTCAGAGCTGAACCTTGATGTAATCCCACCTCCACCTTAAACGCATCCATCACTCCCACCGCAGACCTCACCGCTGTCACACTACCCTCGTACATATCCTGTACAACTCTTACATACTTCTCTGACACTCCCTACTTCCTCATACAATACCACAACTCCTCTCTAGGCACCCTGTCATATGCTTTCTCTAAATCCACAAAGATACAATATATATATATATATATATATATATATATATATATATATATATATATGATATGTATACGTATATATTTTATATGTATATGTCTCTCTGTATATTATGCATATATTATGTATATAGTTTCCATATATATGCATCTCCATACATACATACGTGTGTATATGTATATATATATGTATATATATATATATATATATATATATATATATGTATATATATATAAAACTTGACTGATTCTACAGAATCTTTTCCCTACTGTTGAATGACTCTATACTGCATAATATGTTTGAAACAGCATCAGAGATCCCTACAGCTGAAATGGTGTAGTGGTACATTGCTCTGACTATGGTATACAGGGCCCTGGATTCGAGACTTGGCAGCGCTGATTATTTTGTTGCTAGGCAGAACAGTAGCTGATGGAGGCAGAGTGACTAAAGGAGTTTTAAGTGGCTTTATGCAGGTTTGCGCAGGTTTGCCCAACACTTAGCAATGCCAACACGTGGTTAACCATATAGATGCTTAATCTGTGTTGGCTTCACTTAGCATCATGCAAACTTGCTTACTCCTGCTTATCTTGCTTACACCCATGCTAATTTCTTTAAAATAAAAGAAAAAGGGGTGCTAGTAAAGTGCTGTAAAAGGGACATGCAGAGGGAAAAACAATATGAAAGATAGCTAGAGATGTGCAGGACAAGTGTAGGGAAGGTCCATAGCTGTCCATTTTTTATACAGCAACAGCTGTGCATTTGAACAGAATTTGGAGGTGAATTTGGACACTCAAACCCCAGAGAGAAGGGGGAGGTCAACAGAAATGTGTTGTCATGCCAATTGGACTGGATTACATGTATCCAGTGGACATGTATGCAAAATGGACAGCTATGTATGGGGCAATATTTTTTAGGACAGATGCCCTTTTCCTTTTTTTAAGGTGAGAGTAGGATGTTGGGGAAGGATTGTAGGTATGTTGGGTAGGGAGACAGACAAGACAGACAAGACAGCAGACATGTGTGGTATATGACACATGAGGGGAGTAAACACATTTGGCAAGGAGGGTGGTTGGGAATCCAAAGCCCATGGGCCCCTATATGGTTACAGTGGGACTGAGATCCCCAACCATGGGCTGTCACCACTCCACCTTCATGGCCTCAAATGTGATTGTGCTGGGGGTTGCACAGGAGTGGCGGCCTGCCCCTTGAGATGCACCAGATGGCCATCAATCTGGCGCAGCTCTTCTCTGAACTCAGATAAAAGGGTGTTGTGCACCAAAACCTGGACTTGACTGCAGGTGACAGGCTCCTGTCCGTGCCTACTCCTGTGGGGGGTGGGCCCCATCCCTGCAGCAGTTCCACCTGAAGGTGGTGCAGGACCAGCAGATGAGGGAGATCCTTGTTGGGTCCCAGACGTGCTGGGGCCCAGTGCCACAGCCAGATGAGGTGGGATAGGTGGATCCACTGGGATCTGCCTTCCCAAAAGCACTATGGTGTTGAGGTTTTACAAAATATGTTGGTTAGTCATGAACAACACATTTCAAGATTAGTCATAACAGCATGCATGGGTGTTCCAATTAACCCCATAAAACAGATTTGAAAGAGTTGCATAGCAAACAGAACACATGCATAAATGGAACAACAGTATGCATCGTAATGGCATGCCAGTAACATTGAAGGCAGCAGGCCACCAACGATGGTATTTGAACAAGGTATGTTAACATGCAAGTGATCAAACATATTAGCAATAATACAACACAAGTCCCAACATTAGGGTTGGAGCACAACATTCCCCTAGTATATGAGTAATTATTATTAATGCAGATGAGGGGTGGGGGGTGGGAGACAAAAAGTCCATTAACAACTGTTTATGCTTCTATTTTCCACAATAGTACTGCTCAATACTCTATGGGTCTGCCCTCACTTTACATCTACCTATGCCCATAGCCTCTGTAGTACAAACAGAACTAATAAACTGTCAGCCTGGAATGGTATGAGGCAAACTGTGACAACTCTGGGTACATGACTAGAGAGGACTTGTACATGTCAGGGTAACATATCTGGCACAGGATGGGTACCCTGAACTGCTATGTGAGTGTGCTATTGGCGTATGTCAACTGGTTTCCTATCTGTGTCCAGGACTATTTGCAGTAGTGACCACTAGCTGTGACAGCGTGACACTTGAGAGACATGTATCAGGAATATACCTCTCAATCTCTCGGGAAGAGTGCATATTGTATGTACCTACCCTGCTGTCATTTGCAGGCATGTGGTGAGACAACTGAACAGTTGTACACAGTTAATTAGTATACCCTTCATACAAATACTGGAAGCATTTATTACTTGTAAAACCTGTGGGGAAAGTAATCTGTTAACACTACCTGACTGATTTTACATTTATTCCTGATTACTTGTGTGTAGATATGCACACATCTTAGTATCACTCCCTGGATTTGAACCATGTCTGGGTGTGCAAAATTAATGACTAAGCTATTTCACATCACACTGAGCTACTGGGGAACTCCTGTTTCTTGTTTCATTGGTTTCTGCCTAATAGTCTCTTGATTAGACAGTCCGAACTTGTACTCCTGTGATGCATGTATGACAGATAGTTATTGTACTGTGCATTACTCCTTTGGATTACTACAATCTGAATAGCAAACGTTAACACAAGGCGATGCTGCAAGAAACACACTTTGATAGTTTACATATTACTATTCAGGGTTCAGAGCTTAGTGCAGTATATATTTCACATTTCATTTATATTTTGTTTTACAGCTATGCCATGTATAGTTTCTCCTAACAGCTTGTTCACAGATGAACCTCAGTTAATGTATGCTCTCACAGCCATATTTGCTGTGAAGAACCTGTATACATTATATATATATATATATATATATATATATATATATATATATATATATATATATATATATATGTATGTCTACAACAACATACCAGAATAAACATAACATTTTTTAAGGGTCTTTATTGTACTTCAATATTTGTCAGTCAAACTTTTTTATTTATTCAGTTCACACAATAACAGTATACCTACTAGCAGTAAGCAATGTACTCCTTCTTAACTATTTTAACAATATACTGTAAAATAGATTTGTACTCACCAGCCTGTCAGCACAGCCTCAGCAGTCTGTCACAGGGGCTTTGATGTTCACAGCCCTCTCTGCTGCAGCTATAGTAGAGAAAAACATACATTATGCATATCTGTCTATCACATTCTCAGGCTAGTATTTGCTACAAACTACTGGAGCATTCCAGGCCCATCCATCTTGGATCCACTGGTCCAAGAGCATCCTCTTCCTATGCTTTAGGTCGGTATAGTGGTGCCGTACCTGCTCACCAGTCTGAGGGTTGCCAGTAGCACTGTTGAGGTCACGTTCCAGATGGTCCCATGCCTCTGCTTTGTATTGAGAGCCCTGGTAATGGCCTTGCAGCAGTCTCACCTCATGTTTTTTTACTAGGAGTCCAGCCATGACCCTGGACTCCTGAATGCTCCAGCGTTGCATCCGAAAGTGCACTCCCTCTCCTATGCCAGCTATTGTATCTGCACAGATGGACTATAACAGAGCATGGCAGTATTCCCACCTGCACCATTTAAATAGTACAATATTCCCACCCTTTGCTGTCATTGGACCATTTTGAAAAGGTGAAGCTCTGCTAAGGACTGCACAAACCCACCGAGCCGGTTTTAACATTGCTTAAAGAAAAAGTTGTTGAGCACTGTTTAACAGTGCTCAAATCTGCTTAGCTAAGCTACCTGCTGCTTAGCATTCACGTCTTAGGAATGGTTACAGCTGCTAAGCATAGCTGAGCATTGCTAACCCTTGCTCACTTTTCATTTATTAAATATATCAGAATACTGACTTCAGTTATTAAGTGCATATGATTTACTTCACATGACATCCCTTTATGTGCTTTCCTTACATTGGCAAGGAGTATGGTACACTTGTTTATACATGGGAGGTTTCACATGTGATATGCACTCACACTTTCATTGTATACCAGCTACACTACCATGGTTGACAAAAATAGTTACTACATAATTTAAGTTTAAAAAAAATAATTTTCACACTGTTTTCCCATATAAAAATACATTGCATGTCTTGGTACTCAAACCATGAATGCTAGCATGTAAAGTCAGGACTTGTACCACTACACTATCTCAGCTTGGGAATTTCACTTATATATTTGTATTTATCTCCTAAGGGTTGTTTAATCTATGGTAAGTGGAGGGACATAACGTGCATACCCACTTAGCTATGCTTAAACATTCCTTAGCCTAGAAAAAAATGTATAATATTATATTATTATGTTATATAGTGAGTATTGTGGTGTTCTGTCAAGTCATTGAGGACTGAAGTCAGGAAATAATGGCATACATTTGGCTTTCAGGTTCTAGCCTTCAGAGATTCATGCTAATACAGATCCTGTTTTCTATCAACTTTCTAGTTTTGTAAGGGCAATATATAGGCGGTGTCCCTATTTTTAGTGTTTTGTCCCCCCCATTATTTGTGCCTTTATCCACATGGACTGCTGTCAGGGAATATTGGCATACATATGACTTTCAGACTCTATCCTTCGGAAGTTCATGCTAATGCATGACCTGTTTTCTATCAACTTTCTAAGTTTGTGAGGGCAATATGCAAGACATGACCCTTTTCAGGGCTTTATCCTCCATTATTTGTGCCTTTGTACACATTTCCTTCTTTAGCAGGTTACGAGGTGTCGTACGGCACTTTTGCAATGCAGGGTGTGTGTCACAAAACATGTCACACACTCCTGCATTGCTTTCCTGCTGCAATATGTATTTCCGTGTCTGCAGACACTGAAATTATCATTTATTTCATTTCAGTGTCTGCAGACACTGAAATACTGGCATAATATTAGAGAAATTCTCTAATATTATGCTGGCTCATGATTAGAAAGTGCTGTATGGCACTTTCTGAGTTCAGGGGGCGTTTTCAATGTCAATGTCCGTGCACTACGTGAACACGCCCCCTGTACTTGTTCATGGTTCTTGTCCATGTAGGTTAAATAGCAGCATGCCTTCATGAATATGCAAGGCACGCTGTTGTGCTACAAGGACACGAACCACTCCGTGCAGGAATAACACTATTCCTGCACAGAGTTTATTGAATCCCAGGGTTAGACTGTCATATTGAGCAAGAACTTTGGGGTGTAGCTTGGCTTGGGAGAAAATGGTAAATTAGTTTGTTCTCTCTCCCCACAAGTTCATTGAAGCAACATACTACCTATTTCTCCAATGGGATTAAAGTAGCAGAAATCAGAAGCAAAATGACAAGAGTACCACAATAACTAGAAAGCAAATTACTTAGTTGGTTTACAGAGGCTAACTCTGAAAAACATATGATACTGGTGTTTGAGCACCACTAGGTGCATAACATGGAAGCCTACCACTCAACAATATTGCATGGAGACCTACCATTCAACAGTAATGCATGTTCCCACCACTCAATAGTACTGTATGGAGACCTACCACTTGACAGTACTGTATGGACACCTACCACTCGACAGTACTGCATGGAGACCTACCACTTAACAGTACTGCCTGGAGACCTACCACTCAAAAGTACTGTAAGGAGGCCTACCACTCAACAGTAATGAATGCTCAATACATGCTTTAAAACACGCAGGGCAAAATAAATGTAATTGTAAAAAAGTAAATAGAGAAGCTGAACAACAAACGTTAGAGAAGAAATTATAAATGCCACAACTGAAAGTAGATGATTTGGAAACAAGAAGGTGGAGATGCAAAGTGCAACTTATTGGCATTCCAGAGAGAATAAAAGTTCAAGAATTGCCAGAATTCATAGAAAACATGATTGGGGAGAGCAAATCCCACTAATCATCATTTTCGGAATAGAATGGATTTATTGTGTTGGAAGGAATAAAACACATAAATATTTCAAGGTGCATTATGGTACTTAGTTCATTTCCTGCAAGAGAGCGGGTTATTAGATGCAGTAGGAAAAAAAAGAGAGGGCTCCTATGGTAATAAAATTGTATTAAATTAAGGAAGACTAATGAGCAGATTTATATTAGCATCAAAAAGAAGCAGACTATTTGAATAAAAATCTAATAGAATTGAGATTCGTAGTGACAGTAATTTACCCTGATATGTTAAAGGTTTCAGCCTGAGATAAGGTTAAAAGATATAGAAACATAGCAGGTACATGGTAGCTTTATAAAGAAGAAAAGGAAAAAAGCAGCATAACTTCTGGGAAGGGACTGAAACATATTACAACTTACAGATGAATGGGAATAGATAAACTGAGGTGAACAGAAGAAATGTAGATTATAAGCCTACTAGGCAAGTGGAAAACACTACAGAATGTGTAGATAACATGGAGGAAAACTATCCAAGGTAAACACAGAGACTACAGAATGTAACATTAGCAAAGCCAACCAGGGAAAGATCACACAGGGGATTTATCAGTCCAGAGCAGCAAAGAGTTCAAACTGGAGGATATAACCAAAAACATTTGGAACTTCTAGCACAGATAAGTGGGCTGGGCACCTCTAGCCAGTGAAACAAAATGGACGTCGCACTGCACACTGCTAACATAAGACAAATAGTTAGACGATGAGGTGGGAATCCACATAAAGAGCCGTGGAGAGGAGGAAAAAAATCAGACTCAGACATGCAAGATGGATATTGATGACATACCAAAAGTGGAATATACAAACTAAACTATAGTGGAGAGTCCCCACAAACTAGTCAAGACACAACACCTCAAAAGTTAAAAGAGAGAGGCTGTTATAAGTAAGCAAGCAAGATCAACAGTAGAGGAGCCAAAGGCAGCATTGTTTTAGTGGAACTTGCTGGAACCTGATAGCTGCAAAAATAAAGTGACTAAAACCAAAGTGTGTTTTGAACAAAATACATTTTGATTCATATGAGTGTACAGTATTAATTACAATACACAGTTCCTCTGGTTTCCATGGATGATATTCATTTCATGTAATTGGGCTAATACAGCATGTAGAAAGTATAACAAGCAAATGTGTATGTAAGTATTGACTGCTAATCTATAATTGGTTATTCAGTTTACTTGTCCTTACCCCTGTCTAGTCTTTGTTCATTTAACAAGCAGATCAAAGCAGGCAAAATTTGCAGGAGATGTAAATAAGTGCATGCATATAAGATAATAGAAGGTGTGACAAAGTTTAGGGGAATTCTGTGAATGGTTCAGTGAATTCTCTCATTATATTTATGTTTATAGTTTGAAATAAGTTAACATATATACAAATATCTAGATTTTGGTGTAGCAGAGTTAAAGGATGTGTAAATCACAATGGATAAACATATTGTTGCATCCTAAAGATGATTGTATGATATGATGAAAATCAGTAATTAAGTGTGATACAACAATATCATTATTTATAAACTGAGGTTCATCATAATGTTTTGATGCATGACTCAGTCTGTAAGTATGAATTCAATACATGCTGCATAAATATCCTGCAACAAATCAAACTGGGCAAACTTGACTGGAGACGCAGAGGCACACTATTAGACTATACAGTCACAACACTAACTTGTATGACACATAGAGTTGGCTGAATATAAAGAGGTAAGTAATACAATATAAAGGGGTAAGTAATACAAATAAGCCCTCTGCATTAATATGAAAGGATATTTGACAAGGACAGATAACAAGTGGAAAAGTAATTCTAGTAAAATAAACTAATTCATTCATACCTTATGAAAATTTATTAATTACATACGGATATATAAAGTTGGAGCAGCTTATACAGATATTGTATAAATTCGAACCAGCATGATCATTATGTCAGCATTAAATATTTATATAAAGGCTGGTGCGGCAGATAAGTGTGATATACTGTATATAAATGTTTAATTGCTTTCTCACGTTTTGCACAATGGATAGACTTAAACAGCAGTCAGACTATAATATTAATTTGAACCTATATGTCTCTGATGATTAGAAGGTACAAAAGTTACAGAATAATTCACATCTATGATATAATAAAGGACTTTAAGGGAAGAAACAAATGGCTGTTGGAGAGAGGGATGAAGCAAGCTTGCTAGTAGCTCCCAATGCAAGACAAGTCAAGCACATTAACCCACACTGGACACAGGTGTAGAGAATGGCCAACGAAGTTATACACCAGCCCAGAGTGGCAGTTCATCAAAATATGAGTGGGAGTAGATCATGACCAAGATGTAGGTCAGATAACAGAGATAAGAAGAACAGAAGGTAGTAACCAAGTACAAAGTATTAATTTAATTTCCTTGGAATGTAGAATTTAGAAGGTAGTAGTCAAGTGCATATTACCCTAGACCAGCAAAATACCATATTATTGCAAATAAAATTTATGTATATACTGCATACTGATCATCTCTTGTACATTAACCATTGATGCTTACTTCTAATGTTATCCTCACTGATTATTGTATTTGAATATATAAAAAATGTTATGTTTTTATTACAATTGTAGTCTTTAGTTTGATCTGTTATGACTTTTGTATTTTTAGTTTGATCTATTATGACTTTTATATTTCTTTGTATGTTCTTTCTTGGAGCTTTTCTCCCCATGCCTCTACTGAAAATGGACATGTATCCAGCTAGACTAGCCCGGTCAACAAATGTAAAATAAATAAATAAATAAGTATTAATTTAATTTCCTTGGAATGGATGCTACAGCATGTAGTAATCAAGTACAAAGTATTAATTTAACTTCCTTGGAAAGTAGGTATAGAAGGTAGTAGTTAAGTGCAAAGTATTAATTTAATTTTCTTGGAATGTAGGATACAGAAGGCAGTAGTCAAGTGCAAAGTATTAATTTGATTTCCTTGGAAGTAGGATACAGAAGGTAATAATCAAGTGCAAAGTATTAATTTAATTTCTTTGGGATGTAGGACAGTGCTCCTACCCGATCAAACCTAAACAGATTTTCTGGAAGCTAAAACGCTCAAAAGCTCAAATAGTATTATTAAAGGAGACACCATTGAAGGTAAGAGAGGAAAATAAGCTGCAACAACCAGAATTTATTTACATTGTGACAGACCACAAGGCTGATGAAGGGAAAAGTGGAGTGGTAATTATATTCCATAAAAGCTGAATCATGTAAAATAAGCTCAGTAGGGAGATGGGTTAGATAGAAGGGTACAATCCAGAATAGTAATATAGTTGTAGCAGGTATCATATACTCTTCAAATACAGATGATCCAATATTATTGATTATTTTTTCAATAACTGGAATGAAACAGTGGAGAAAAGAGGATGTATAATTTGTAGCGGGCAGCAAAGAGTGCAAAACTCATTGTTTAGGCATGTAAAGAAAAATGCAGATAACAGTATGTGGACAGAATAAAGAATAGTATAGAACAAGTATTAACTTCACCTGAACTAGTAAGGGAAGTTTTTCTATCATATTTTGAAGAAATATATCAAAAGTCAGAGGGGTCGGGTAAGAAAGACCTGGAAAAACTAAACCAACCTATTAGGTTACAAGAATTTTAGATAGCTATGCATAATATTAAAAGAGGTAAGACTCCTGGTCTGGACATCTTCTCTCATGAACTTTATATATATATGGGGAAAATGACAAATAGCATGGCTATTATTGATCCTTATGAACAAATCTGGAAGAGACAAAAAATGCCAGACAATATGAAACTTTCTAAAATAATAGTTATACACAAAAGTAAGGGGGACAGAATAGACCTGTCCAGTTACAGGCTGATCTCATTTCTGAATTTAGAAATACAAATATTGGCAAAAATCCTACCAAAGAGATTAGACGAAGTCCTGCCCAAAACACCGAAGTCAGATCAAAATGGATTTATAATAGGACAGCTTTATTTGACATGAAAAAGGCTTTTGATAAAATGAACTGGGAGTTCTTATCTGAAGTACTACAAAAAAGTGGTCTGGAAGAGAGGTTCACCAAATGGATACAAATGCTATATGATTTTCCCACATTTGATGCAGCACCATATAGTAGGGTATCTATGTAGCGAAGAGTGTTTTGAGGAAATAGACTGGGATACCCGCTGTCCCCTGAGCTCTTCCTACTTGTGACAGAAGAGTTAACTCTGTGACTTCACAAGATTTGAATAAGTGGTGCAGCTATGCTTCAGAAATATGCCGATGGCAGAACATATAGACCAGATACTATGCTGGATTTTGGAAATTTCTGAAAGGTTCTATGAACCATCAGAATTAGAACTAAGTAATAAGAAAATAATTTTAATCAAAGTAGGAGAAGGAAAGGGAGAAGTTGCTATAAAAGATGTAAAGGAATCAGATTCACCACATATCTTGGACTGGAGGTAGGGTACATAAAAGTTATAGGAAACCTAGAAAACTTATAAAGAAAGATAAATATGTTGTTATAAAAAGTGGCAATAGAATGTACACAAGGGTGGGTAAGAAAAATGCAATTAATATTATGATTCTCCCCCACATAATACATGTTATAAAACATATACAGATAAGATGTGATCACCCATTAGTAGAGACAATACAAATCTTAATTTAAGAATATGTGGGTAAGGTACATAAATATGGGATTCCAAGCCAAAAACTTTTGATATTGGTAGCTGGGGGGTATTAATACATATCCTGTCTCAGACTGTGGTATTAAACTTGACACAATGGGTCAGATTACATGTAGACTGAGTGGAGTCCGAAACATGGGAAGAAAAGTTGGATGGTTCCTTATGGTGAACTTATATGGGGAACATTAAGGGAGAACTGGGAGGCAGGAACAGCTAAGTGATATGATATGGACAGCATCACATATAAGAGAACAATGGACATGTTATCCATAAAGAATGCACTTCCTGAACAAGTACAGACGGAGTGGGGAAAAGTAAATATCATCTGCTGGGACAGTTGGGTTGGGTACCTTAAACAAAAACAATATAGGACTTAAGAAAAATATAGGACTTGAGAAAAAAACAGGCTAATGTACTATAAGTTGCAAAATGTATTTAAGAATAGATATGCACATTTTAAAACATTTACTATAGTAATAAATATATATACAGGCTATATCAATATTAAGCAGGAAGCTTACAGTAGATAGGTTCAATACTAAGCAGGAAGCTTACAGTAGATAGGTTCAATGAAATAAATGGGGCAGCCTGAAACTAGGAAGAAGAAGTTAAATATAAAGACAATGTAGAAGTGAAAAAAGAAGAGTCAGGTTTGAGAAGATATGGAAAATCAAGAAATGTATGCAAGAGGAAGTAACACATGCAGAATGACTCAGATATGGAGAAATGCTGATCTTCTCAGGAAATGGCCCTGTGACCAGCAGATGGGAAAATTTCATTTTTGGTAAACCACATACCAAATAAAATAATGTGAAAAAGGATATGGGGACTGAAGAGCTAGAAATGCAGGAAGGCTACATATGTTTCAGGAAGACAGAAGGGCTCAAAAGAGAAGGAAGCAAGAGATGAAAGACTGGGAAGAACATTTTCAGTAAACGTATAACATGTAAACGAGCAGCATTAGGACTTTGATATAGAGAAAGAGATACTGAGATGGAAAAGAGAAGAGCTGATTTTAAAACTAGACTTAGCAATTGTCCCCAAAAATACTAGTAGTGAAAGAATGGAGAACATCACAACCTGCATACAGAATACTTAAAACTGATAAAACAAGTTAAACCCTACTACAGAATGAATGTGATGGAAAGAAAGCCAGTGCCAAAAAGTTAGAACTCAGTGACACGATTTTATTGGAATTTAAATAAAACCAGAAGATTATAATATAGCTTAGAGAATGGGAAAACTACATCAGCACCCTGATTGGAGAATGACCATTTTCCAGCAGGGTTTTAATGTACAAGAATGCCTGCTGAAAATCAAGTCTGCCACTTCATGGCAGCATATATGGCTGCCCTGGAGCTCAGACTGCAAAAAACTAATAGCCATCATTACTTTATATTCACTAAGCAGTGCTTTTGCTGTTTAGCGAGAGTAAAAAAATAAACCGAAAAAATAGTGTATGTCTGTGTATGTATGATTGTGTTTATGTTTCTGTCTGTGTGTGTGAGTGATTGCATATATGAAAGCAGAGGAGACTGTGTGTGTGAGAGAGTGAGTGTGATCTTGTGTGAGTGAAAGCATGTATGAAAACAGGAGAGACTGTGCTTGTGAGACAGACTAAGAAAGTGAAAGCGATCTTGTGTGAGTGAATGTGTGCATGAAAGCAGAAGAGACTGTGTGTGTGACACAAATCATGAGAGTGAGAGCGATCTTGTGTAAGTGAATGTGTGTATGAAAAGAGAGGAGACTGTGCATGAGATCAAGAGATAGAGAGAGAGAGAGAGAGAGAGCGGTCTTGTGTGCATAGCTTTCAACTGTCCAAAATATTCACAGAATGTCCAGATTTTTTTTGTCTGTTCCTCATAAAATGTGTGGATTTCTGAAGTTTGTGGCAAATCAGTGAGGAGTGAATTCATTGAATAATGGCAGGCATTTGAGTTTCAGGCTTTATGTCTTTCAGAAAATGCATTGTAATACAACACCTTTTATTCTAGCAACTTTCTAAGTTTATAAAAGCACTATTTAAAATGTGTCCCTAGTTTTGGGGCCTCCCCCCCATTATTTTTGGCTTTGTCCAGATCTTTTCTGCTAAGAGGTTGAAAGTTGTGCTTGTGTGAGTGAATGCGAGTATGAAACCAGAGGAGACTGTATGTATATCTATGTGTGTGTGAAAGCAGAAGAGACTGTGTATGAGTGAGAGAGAGAGAGAGAGAGAGAGAGAGAGAGAGACAGAATGGCGTCTCTGTAAAATTGTGTTTTACTTATTTAGTTTCTTAAGTACTATATTATTTTCTATGTATTTTTCATGCAAAATGCTTCCTCCAACACCTTTAACATATACTACAGAACGTTTGAAACATTAAGCTAAAGAACTATTTTACATAAAAAATACATTAAAAAATAATATAGCACATAAAAAAAAATAAAAACACAACAATTTTATAGAGAGCCCATTCTCTACTCACAATAATGACCTCCATGGTATGTGTTAATGTGTAATTAATGCCCTTCCAGGGGTGTTATTGCTTACTGAGACAACAGATGGGCCATGGGAGATGTAAAGTGAAAGAATGAATACATTGTAAGGTGAACACTGAAAGTCTTGGTCATATGTAAATATGTACACCATTTTTTGATATAGTTTTCTGAAAAGTGAACATTACTTTGAGACATATTTGACATTTGTTTACCAGGAAATTTTGAGTGGGTATGTGCCCATTTTCAACGGAGGCCTCAGGAGAAAAGCTCCAGAAGGATATTTGCAAAATTACAAATTTACACTGATAACAGACTTTCATCATTGATTATAGTGACTATTGCTTCTACATGGAGAAAATAAACAATAAAGTTGTAACATGCTATATACGTACATACTGAAGCATATTTCAGTACATACAGCCAAGACTTCTTGAAAGAGAAAGGTTAGAGTAAGAAAAGAGAAATGCAGGAATACTTAATAGTTGAGGTTTACTGATGTAAAGGCTAGCAAGTAAAAGGAAAAGCACAAGTGGTGGTAGGAAAAGTCTAGACAAATGTGCTTTTTGTTGTTTCACTGATACTTGTTTTTTTCTGTTATTATACATATGACACAAATAAAAAGTGCATTCATGTTTTTGTTGCTGTTGAAAAAAACAATAAAATGCTATATCAAAAAAATACCAGCAGCTTAATCTTTCAAATGCACAGGCACTATATACTAGATGAAAACTACAATCTATATAAAATAAAATAAATGAGAAGGCTAGAGAAGTTTCAAAAGACACTCTAGTAAGGCAATTGTATGACTAAGGTATCAGTCTTCTGAAAAAAAAATAGAAACATTTAATCCATAGAGTGGCACCTTCAGAAGTTGAAGGAACAGGATTCTGGTGTATAAAATATGCAATGAAAAAGACCTTTTCAAAGAGCTAGCACTAATAAGTGTGTTACTGAATATGAATCTGAAAAACTGGTATACAAAGACTGCTCCAATTGTAGTGCATCTAGTTGATAGAACATATTGGGTATGCAGCGAGCGACAGTGCATTCAAAATGTTTTAGAGTATAAATGTAAATAAAAAAAAATATGCCATCTAACTAAACATAAGGGCAAATAACATACCTTTCACCTATACTTAAGAATTATGAGATGTAAGAATAAGCTTCATAAAATGCATTAGAATTAACAGAAAATAATCCCCAGATCTATGATTTAAGCCATGAATGCAGTCTTTTATTTTGTGAAAATACGGTGGTATTTTATAAAGGAGTAGAGATAGCTTTAACTTCAAGTTCAAATATTAATACATGATAACCTGTTATTATGATAAAATGTATATTTACATCCATTAGTGTATTTCTAAAGCTTAGATGAAAACAGTATGCTATCTATTTTACATGTAGTTCACTGCACAAGAGAATAATTGATAAAATATATTGTCCAGTTTGAGGTATGTCAAAATATTACATAGGTTAAGCTGAGTTTTAATTTCCTTAACATTTCAGCAGAAGCTAAAATGCAAATGGGGTATGATGACTGTCACTTGTCTGGTCAGGATAAAACAGACAAACATTTGTGAGTTTTGTTCAAGCAGCTTTAATACACACAAACACATCAAGAATGAGGCTTTGTAACTTAAATAAACTAATAAACAGACTACTCCACTCCTACATGTTAACCTTCTGGCTGTTCTCTCAAAATGGCACTGCTGCCTGCATGTGCTCACTATTTATATGCACGTGCCTACATCTGGAAATGCTTCTCTGGCTGTTCTCTCAAAATGGCACTGCTGCCTGCATGTGCTCACTATTTATATGCACGTGCCTACATCTGGAAATGCTTCTCTGGCTGTTCTCTCAAAATGGCACTGCTGCCTGCATGTGCTCACTATTTATATGTACGTGCCTACATCTGGAAATGCTTCTTAAAGTAAATACACACGCTCCGTTCTACATCCTCCCTCTTTGAGAAATAGCTCACACATGAAATGACAGTATTCAATGACATGCAATTATACAGAAATGATCTTTTGACATGCAATTATACAGAACTATGTCTTTGACATGCAATCGTACAAAATCAGGCACATAAAATAATCATGTCCAGGTTGCTGTGTATTTTACACTTGGTCTGGAAATACAACCTGATCGTATAACATAAAAGTCAGAATTGGATCTAGCAATGGGGACTCTCTTCAAGAAATATTCAACTTTGGGGACAAGTGGGACATCATCACACACACACACACACACACACACACACACACACACACACACACACACACACACACACACACACACACACACACACACACACACTTTTAGAACAGTTTATACACCCACACAGACACTCCTGGGGAAGGCTGGCACAGGTTCTCCAGCTGTGCCCTTTTTTCCCAGACTATATGGTAGTACCAGCTGCCACCACCCACTAGTATTTATTAGCTATTCACAGGCCCTTAAAAGGGTGTCCAATTATTACTGTGCAATATTATTATCCAATTGGTAGTATATTGACATGGCTTTGTACAATTTACCAAAGGCATGCAAGTACTCTAAAGAGCTTAAATTATCTCTACAAAAACAGCCACAGTTGGAAGGGTTTAAAATATTTAATAACAAACAGTCAAAACACAAGACAATACTTTTTACTAAACAGTGCTAGTCAAGAGGGCAGAGATCACAGAAGTACTCTAAAGAGCTTAAATTATCTCTACAAAAACAGCCACAGTTGGAAGGGTTTAAAAATATTTAATAAACATATAAAACACAACACAATACTTTTACTACACAGTGCTAGTCAAGAGTTCAGAGATCATAGAGAAATATGTAAAATAAATCAGTAGCACAGTTCTGACATCACAGAAAAACACTTAGTCTAATCTTTCTAGTTTCTAGCTATTTATAAGAGAAAACACAAGTCTAAAATAAACTTAGATATCGAGCAAGACTGTGCTGGTGAATTGGATGGTCAAGACAAAAATGGTTAATGCTCTCTGATTCTCTCTGTTTTAAAATCACATCCCTGGTTCACATTATATCATTCTTCACACTTCCCTGGGTCCCCAGGCTAATAGAAACTACATTTACATTCTTCACCTGTAGGCAGAAACCAGAGCAATGAAGGACATTTATGCATGCAAATTCTGGCCATTAAATCTGGCCTTAAAGCAATAGGCAGGGTGCCTCACTCTAGACTTACTGGCTCCGAGTTTTAACATCAGAGGGTCACAACATGCTTTACTTGGTCAGTAGAGTGCACTGTTGTTACATGTTTTTCAGTTCCACATGTAACACTATTTTTACCATTTAAGACAACAAGCCTGTGGTTTGCATTAATATTTACAGATGACAGAATTATCCACAAAATTCTGTCTGGCTAGACTGGCAGCCTTCATCTATCCTCACCCAATCTTCACATATCTCCCCCCTGGAGAACTCAAGCTAGTTTTTCAAGTGACCTTGAGAAATGCTGCTTGAGGGAGTTAGGTCTATCTGAGTGTACCTTACCCCATTCCCTGTCTTGAGAGCCCATCTTCATTGGCATTGCTAATCCCACTGCGTTGCTGCAAGGACATATCACATGCTTGCAACTCCAGGATCCATCTTAGCAACTTGGCATTTTGCTGGCTGGTTGTGTTTACCATGTTAGGGGGTTGTGATATGTCATAACAGTGAACTTCCTTCCATACAGATAAGGCTGAAGTTTTGGCAGTGCCCACACTATGGCTAGACATTCCTTTTCTACAGCTGCATAGCATTCCTTCCTGGGTTGGAGCCTATGACTGAGATAAACCAATGGCTTCTCTTCCCCCTCTGAAGAAATCTGGCTAAGTACAGCCCCCACCCCATGGTTTGAAGCATCCACCTGCACAATAAATTATTTGCTGTAATCTGGACTGGCTAAAACAGGGGGTCCTCCCAAAGCTTCTTTAAGCTTCTGGAATGCCTGCTCAAATGCTAGGGTTCACACTACCTTATCTGGCCTGTTCTTCCTTGTCAGGTCTGTGAAGGGAAGCAGCTATGGTACTATAACTGGGGACAAACTTTCTGTAGTACCCTGCTGTCCCTAAAAATTCCCTCACCTGGTTTTGGTAACAGGTGCAGGCTATGCCTGAATGGCTTCCACTTTGGCAGGTTCTGGCCTTATCGTACCACTCCCCACTCTATGTCCTAGGTTGGAGACCTCTGCCATACCTACCTGACATTTGCTCGGCTTAATGTTCAACCCTACCCTCTGTAGTCTACCCAGCACCTCCCTGACATGCTGAAGGTGCTCTGACCATGAATTGCTGTAGATGGCAATATCATCTAAGTAAGCAAGGGCAGACCCTCCTGCTCCTGCTAGGATATGATCTACCAGCCTCTGGAAAGTTGCTGGGGCATTCTTCATCCCAAATGGCATCTTTGTGAACTCATACAAGCCAAAAGGAGTCACAAAGGCTGTCTTCTCTCTAGCACTGGGAGTCAAGGGCACCTGCCAGTAACCCTTGGTAAGATCAATGGTTGTAAGATACTTAGCCCCACCCAGCTGCTCTAGGGCCTCATCTGTCCTAGGCATGGGGTAAGCATCTGACTCTGTGTGACTATTTAATTTCCTTTAGTCCACATAGAACCTGGTGCTGCCATCCTTCTTTGGCACCAACACCACTGGGGAGGCCCAGGGACTGTTGGACTCTTGAATCACCTCTAGTTCCAACATCTCCTGTGCCTCCTCCCTCAGAGTCTGTTTAACTCTCTCAGGCACTCTATAAGGGGCCTGTCTAATAGGCCTTTGGGGTCCTGTATCCACCTGGTGCTGCCCCAGGTAGATGCACCCTGGTTTCCCAGTGAACATGTCCCCAAATTCCTGCAACACTGCACAGATTTCTTGAACCTGGGTAGGAGATAGCTACTGGAACATTCCTACCCCTTCCACTGAGGTGTCAGCCCAAGCCTCACTGAGGAGATCAGTCCCCAGATCTCCCTCAGACTCCTCCTGCAATCCACTGCAAATGCTCAGCACAAGGGTATCCCTATCATGCTAAGGTTTCATCATGTTAACATGGTACAATTTGTGCCCCTGCCTTCTGCCTAGCAGTTCCATCATGTAGTTAGCATCACTTACCTTTCTTTCCACCTTGTAGGGTCCCTCCCAAGCTGCTTGCAGTTTGTTGTTGTTGTGTCTGACAGGAATGAGAACCATTACCTGCTGCCCCACAGCATACTCTCTAGCTCAAGCATTCCTGTCATAACACACCTTTTTCTGTTGTTGAGCTTCTGCCAGGTTATCCTGGGCCAAGCCCATGCGTTCCCTCAGCCTTGTCCTGAGATTTAGGACATATGCCACAACAGACTCCTGGTGAGACTCGCACTCACCTTCCTACTCATCTCAAATTAAATCTAGAGGTCCCCTCACCCTATGCCCATACAGTAACTCAAAGGGAGAAAAACCTGTGGATTCCTGGGGAACCTCTCTGTAAGCAAACAACAGATGGGGAAAATATTTGTCCCACTCCCTCTTAAACTGATCTGCAAATGCCCATAGCATGGACTTGATTGTAGAGTTTAACCTCTCAGCAAGACCATTAGTCTGGGGATGGTAGGGGTGGTCTTCATGTGCTTCACCCCACAGGACTTACACAGACAAGCCAGGTGGTCTGACATGAAACTGACACCTCTGTCAGTCAGTATTTTTTTGGGAAACCTACAGTGCTGAAAATCTCTAACAAAACATTTGCCACCTTCTCTGCCTCAATGGAGGACAAAGCCACTCATTCAGGGTATCTTGTAGTATAATCCACTACCACTAGGATATACTTTTTCCCTTTGAAACTTGGGGTACTCAGAGGACCCACAATATCCATAGCTACCCTCTGAAATGGCTCCTCAATCACAGACAAAGGCATCAAAGGAGCTCTCACCTTGTCTCCTGCCTTGCCTAACTTTTGGCACTGCTTACAGGTCCTGCAGTACCTTGTTACATCTCTGGAAATTCCAGGCCAATAGAAGTTCTGCATAATATGCCTCTTTGTACATTTTATGTCCATATGACCTGCAAAGGGAATATCATGGGCTATGGCTAGAAATGCCAGGTGGTAGGCTTTAGGCACTACCAACTGCTGTACTCTCTCAGATTCTAGCCCACCCTCAGGGGTCCACTCTCTGTAAAGTAACCCTTTGTCCCAGTATACAGATTCCCCCTTTCCTTGAGAATTAGGTGCCTCCCTAGCTACCTGCCTCAGACCTTGCAAGGCAGGGTCTGACAGCTGAGTCTGTCTCAACTCTCTCTTTGTAACCCTTCCCAGCTCCCCTTTCACATGAAGTCTGGCATCCTTTGACAGTGATGCGTCACTGTCAGCCTGGGTACTACTACTCACCTCTACCTTTGCAGTCACTCTGTCCAAGGGACCATCAGTACCCCCAAGCAGCTGTGGCTCACCTTCAGTCTCACTGCTACAGTACATCCCTCCCTGAAGTAACCACCTCACCAGTCCTGGTTGCAAGTATGCAGTCTCTCTGGGTCTCCCCCAGGCTATAAGACTTACCTGCTTGTCTCCAAGCCTGACTGCTTGTAACTGCACAAGCACAGGGTACTGCACTATCAAAATCATTCCCTATCAGGACATCTACAGGTATATCCTCAAACACACCTACTTGTTGGCTTCCTTCTCCACCCTCCCAGTCAAGGTGAACCCTAGCCAAAGGTATTTGGAATGGGATCCCTCCTAAAGCTCTAACTGGAGTAGACTGCCCAAGCAAGAAGTGCCCCTCTGTAACCATTGCAGGCTTTACAATGGGTATATCAGAGGCTGTGTCTCTCTTAGCAATGGCCCCTTTGCCATTCACTACAATAGGATATAACCTCTGAGGGTAGTTTGGTACCCTTGTTGCCCCAAGACAACCTACTGTTGGCATTTTGTCTTTCCCACTTACTGACTCCCTCACATTTTGTTCCCCACCTTGCCTCCATGGCACCTGTATGCCACATGGCCCCACTGGTTGCATTCAAAACATTTAACCCTAGCTCCTGGACATGTATATGGACTAGTGACTTCCCTTGCTACTAGCAGATTCTGTTGGGGCAGTCTGTGCTGCCCACCCTGGGTTCCTTTAGACCCATGAGCAGTACTGGGAATCCCTTTCCTGTGCAAGGCTGTCCTGCTTGCCAGGTATAGGTCTCCCTTCTTCCCCAACTCATCTGAAGTAGCACATTGTCTATCAGCTAACCAGATCCGCATGCCCTCAGGCAAAGTGCTAAGGGCTTGTCCCCTCACCAAATAATCTGACAGTCCTTTAAAAGTGGTGACCTGACATCTACTCACCCACCTATGGAAATAAGTGCCCAGTTCAGATACATATTCACACCCACTTTCATCTGCCTTGCATCTATGCTCACCAAACTTTTTCCTATACGTTTCAGGTGTTAGCTTAAACAATTCTAACAAGTGATTTTTAACAGCAGTATAATCAAACCTTTCAATGTCAGACATTTTTGACAAAACAGTTACAGCTTTACCATGGAGTAAGGGGGTCAGGAACTGTACCCAGAGCCTTTGGCCGACACCATACTTTTTGCATACCCTCTCAAACATATGAATGAAACTATCAAAATGATCCCCCTCTTTAAACTGCCAAAGAAATTTACTGACCTTTTGTGCTTCTGAGGTCCAGTTACTCCCTTCCCCATTACCTCCATGACTTTGGCAAAGAGTCAGCATCTCCTTCTCATGCTGCCTCTGCCTCTCCTTTTCCTCAGCTTCCAGGCATAGCAGTTTCTCATTTTCCTCAGCCTGCAAACGTCACAGTTTCTCCTTGTCCTCACTCTCTATATGCCTTACTCTCTCAACTGCTTCTGGTTCCAAACGTATGGCCTTCAACTGAAGTCGCTTTAGCTCCACATGGATTTTTAAGTCCATTGGAGAAAGGCTGAGCTGTCCATTCTTCAAGGGTATTATATCTCCACTGCCAGTCTGATTGTCTTACTGGTTGCTGTTTTCTTATGCAGCTGTAACCAAGACTGCAATCAGGTCTGCCTTAGTCAGGTTTCCATGCACCAGTCCCCTAGCCTGGCACATCTCCACTAGTTGGCTCCTTGTCAGCTTTCCATACTCCTCTGCTGACATGCTGCCTGCTCACCCTGACTAACGAAGCTAACAAAAGAAATAAAGCAATTGTGATCTGAACTCTGAGTATTCACTGCATGGCTGATTTAGAGTACAAAACACCTTCAGAGCTCAATGTACACAAGCTACAGGAATTCACTCTACCCACACTACTACAAGCCAATTAGTATTTGCCAACTAATTAATATGTGGTGTGGATATCTCACTGCTGCCAAACAATTAATATGTGACGCCCATGCCCTGGCCCAGCAATCAAGGAGCCTCAATCCTCACCATTAACACCAGTGAGGAGCGTCTCATATAGGAGGAAAGGATAACAAATACACACAGTAAAGTGCAATTTCCCTTAAGCACACACAGAGATCACAGTCAGTCTGGGGCTGATTTCTCCCTTGCTCTCCAGGTCCCCAATAAGACTCCCCACTTGTACAGCTATAGGGTCCAGATCTCAGCCTAGTGGGTAAGCTAAAACCTCCAGCACCCTCTCTGTCCAACCAGTGCTTAGTGTCCCTGGCCAAGTTGCTGACACACACACGCGCACGCACACACACACACACACACACACACACACACACACACACACACACACACACACACACACACACACACACTTTGAGAAGAGTTTATACAAACACACAGACATTCCTGGGGAAGGCTGGCACAGGTTCTCCAGCTGTGCCCCTTTTTCCCAGACTATACAGTAGTACCAGCTGCCACCATCCACTAATATTTATCAGCTACTCACAGGCCCTTAAAAGGGTGTCCAGTTATTACTGTGCAATATTATTATCCACTTGGCAGTATAGCCCAGGGTTAAAGCTATTGAGGCGGCTTTGTACAATTTACCAAAGGCATGTAAGCACTCTAAAGAGCTTAAATTGTCTCTGCAAAAACAGCCACAGTTGTAAGGACTTAAAAATATTTAATAACAAATAGTCAAAACACGAGACAATACTTTTTACTACACAGTGCTAGTCAAGAGTTCAGAGATCACAGAGAAATACTTAAAATAATTCAGTAGTACAGTTGTGACAGCACAGAAAATACTTAGTCTAATCTTTCTAGTTTCTAGCTATTTCTAAAAGAAAACACAAGTCTAAGATAAACTTACATATAGAGCAAGACAGTGCTGATGAGTTGGATGGTCGAGACAAAAATGCTTATTGCTCTCTGATTCTCTCGGTTTTTAAAATCACATTCCTGGTTCACATTACATCATTCTTCACACTTCCCTGGGTTCCCAGGCTAACAGAAACTATATTTACATTCTTCACCTCTGGGCAGGAACCAAAGCACCTCTGGGCAGGAACTAAAGCAATAAAGGACATTTATGCATGCAAATTCTGGCCATTAACTCTGGCCTTAAAACAATAAGCAGGATGCCTCACTCTAGGCTTACTGGCTCTGAGTTTTAACATCAAAGGGTCACAACATGCTTTACCTGGTCAGTAGAGTGCACTGTTGTTACATTTTTTTCAGTTCCACGTGTAACACTATTTTTACCATTTAAGACAATAAGCCTGTGGTTTACATTAATATTTACAGATAACAGAATTATCTACAAAACTCTATCTGGCTAGGCTGACAGCCTTTATCTATCTTCACCAAATCTTCATATACAGGAAGAAGATGCCTGCAGTTTCTCCTGTATTCTATACTCTCAGATTCCAATAAGTAGGATCTTGGCTCGGTACATATACCTCTCACTTGACCAATTCAGTCAAAGCCTTTCGCCATTTTCATCCTCACTGTCTCTTCTTCTTTTAACAGACAATGAAATCTGCTCATTTTATCAAAGCTGGACTTCTGAGAAGGAGTTTTTTTAAAAAGTTGGGCTTTGATTGGTTTATTGTTTTTAGCATTAGGCAACAACAAACTAGAACTAATAGGCAAAGTTGTGCTGGTTTGCTGAGATACAAATCTCTGAGCAGGTGAGCCAAGTAGGTTGTCACAGGGTATATTTCTGAGATTAAGTAAATTCAAGAAGATATCGGTATTGTCACACTTTGATCTCTCTAGTAATTGATTTGCACTCTGTACTGCATATTCAGCAAAACCATTTCACTGTGGGTATTCAGGACTACTAGTAACATGGATAAAGCCCCACTCTTTTGCAAATCTCTGAAACAATTGACTAGTAAACTGGGTATCGTTTTCAGAATCAACTTTGTGTGGACTACCATGGACTGAGAAATGATGTTTCATCTTAGAAATAACAGCATTGGATGTTAGATTAGGTAGCAAATCTATTTCAAACCAATTCAATTAAGAGTCCACCAACATTAAATAATGCTGATTGTTCCACTCAAATATGTCAGTGGGGTTCCCTATTAGAACTGCGAAGGTCCACGTACACGAATACGGAAACGCTGACACATATTCTGCGAACTGCAAAAACACCGATCGTCCTGAAGCACAAAATTCAAAATGTTGAATCATCATAGTTGGCCTTCTGCAGTATAGCTCCTTAAGGTAAGTGTGCGATAGTTACAGACCTTAGGATTAGGGTGCGGGTGAAGGTAAGTGCATACATGGTAGTATATGCAAGCTTTACTTTAGGGTTAGAAGTAGGGTTTTGTTTAGTGTATATATGTGGTTTATTTATTTAGTTTGTGTAGGTAGTATGTAGTGGGTGGTGGGGTTGGCCAACTATGGCGATTCGAGATTTTGAATTTCGCGGTTTAGGACGTTCGGTGTTTTTGCAATATGTGTCACTGTTTCCATATTCGTTAAAAAGGAGTTTCATGCTTATAATATAGACCCATCAGTGGCTACTGTTGACCAAAGTATTTCGGGAATTTGGCTTAGCTGAAGTGGCTATTTTTGTGAATGCGGCTTAGTACTGTTGCATACTGAACAAGAAGAAAGCACTTTATCAATGTCTTTTGATAGAGAAGGCCAAAATACTAGTCCTCTTGCCCTTTTTTTGGTAGAGTCAGAAACTGGGTGGCCACGATACAAAATCTGAATGTATTCATGTTGTAAGAAAGTAAGAACAATAACTTTGGGATCTTTTAAAATTATACCATCTTCCATCAGCATCTCATCTCTGTATGGAAAGTAAGGTTGCACTACTGGAAGTACACAGGATTGCTTTGATGACCATCCTACATTGTTGAAGTGGTTGAGCTTTTGCAAAATTGGAACAGTCTCAGCTCATCAAATCTCATGGTAGAAAAATTATGCACTTCCATGACATCAAAGTCAAAATTCTCTGCATTAAGCTTTTCTGTGGTATTTCTATGTGATCTGGATAAGGTATCAGCCACATAAATGAGTTTACCTTTTGCATAGACCATTTTGAAATTATATTTTTGTAACCTGAGCATCATTCTCTGGAGTCTTGCTGGAGCTGAATGCATAGGCTTTTTCAAAATAGTGACTAGAGGTTAATGATCAGTTTTGATTTGAATAGCTCGTCCATAAATACAATTATAGAACTTCGAACATGCAAACACAATTGTCCAAAGTTCCTTCTCAATTTGAGCATATTGCATCTCAGTTTTGGTAAGAGTTCTGGGTGCATAGGCAACAAGTCTGCCCTCTTAAAGAATAACTGCACCAAGACTGAACTTTGAAACATCACAGGAAATAATTACTGGTTTGTGGACATCATAGTGCCTTAATGTAGATGAGCTGGCAATTTGCTGTTTGAGGTTATCAAATACTCTCTGGTGTTGTTCTAGCCATGACCAGGCAACATTTTTTTGCATGTCAGCTCTCTTAAAGGTGCTGATAACTCACCAAAGTCAGGGATAAATTTGTCCAAATAGTTAACCATACCAATAAAATACTGTAAAGCTTGGACATTGTCTGGAGCTGGCATTTCAAGAATGGCTGCTTGCTTGGAAGGGTCTGATAATAAGCCTGTACTGGTAAGTAAATGACCTACATACGTAACTTCTATTAATCTGAATTTACACTTCAGAGGATTAAGCTTCAAGTTCATTTTATGCACTCTGTCCAGAACTTTCCTGAGGTTTCTGTCATACTGTGCTTTACCATTGCCTCCAACTGGTAAATCATCAACTATTATTGCACACTGGTAGCCCGAAAAAATTTTTGCTCCATTGCACACTGAAAGATTTTACTGGCAGAATTTATTCCAAAAGGCATCCTGAGGAATTTGTATCTACCAAATGGGGTACTGAATAAGTCAGTAGTGATGATTTGCGATCAAGCATTACTTGCCAAAATTAACTCTTTAATCTAAGACAGACGAAACAATGGCATTTGGCATGAGGGTGGCAATTTCCTTGACTGTACACATAGGATGATGAGGTCTCATCACTGCATTGTAGAAGTCTCTTGGGTCAATGCATATTCTGATTTCATCTGAAGTTTTCTTATGAGCAGCTGCCATGGAAGACATCCACTCAGTTGATTCTGTGACTGGACAAATCACACTTTTGTCTAACTGGACCTTGATTTTTTTCCTGCATAGCTATTGGAACTCTCCTTGATGGTCTGACCACTGGACTGACCTCTGAGTCTATGTTCATGGAGTACACAACTGGAAGTTTGTCTAGCTTATCATTGAAAACATCAGCATACTCTGAGAAAATAGCATCACTGAAACTGGAACCAGGACATGTGCTTACATGATGCATGTTTTTGGTAAAAGAAAACAGTTTAATTCTTAAACTGTCTCTGATACCTAGTAATGACTGAACAGATCTTCTAACTTCATAAAATTGCAAGCTGTAATTCTTCCCAGCTGAATAGCATGGAAACACTACTGATCCTTCGGTTTGAATCTCTTCACCTCCATAAGCAACAAGCTTCACACAATTAACCAATTAAGTTGCTCACTAGCTCTCATTTTAGCAAATGTTTCTGTTGACATTTCATTACACTTTGAACCAGTGTCCACTTTAAGCTCTGTGGGTTTCCCATTGTTGAGGACAGTACAAAATACTTCATTCTTTGCCAGAAAATCTACTGCATTAACCTTTTCACTGACCACTGCTACACCATCTATATAGAAAGTAGGGTTGCAGCTTTCCACATGATCAACTTGCTTTTTTGAGTGCTCTTTCTTAATAACTGAATGAGGCGTGCTTGCTTTACAAAACCTTTGAAAGTGATTCCATTTTTTACACTTGTGGCATTGCTGACCTTACACTTCCATCTTTTAGACTCAATGTTGGCTCCACAATTATGACAATTAACAATAAGACTGGACTTGGGTTTTGCTGACTCACCCTTATACTGCAATGAGCATGTCTGTTTTGCCGATCTAGTCTTAGAACTTGCTAGAGAGTTACAGAATCTCCCAGGGAATCCTGCAGGGGTTGCAGCTGCCATGTGCTTAGGCCTGCTTCTGCTTGCCATGTGCTACATGCTGTCTACATTTGCTGTATAGGCTGTCAAAACCATGCACTTCACTTATAAGCATACTTGTGTTCCTTTCCGTGAGTTCATGGATTTGACAAATCTCTGTGGCTTTACTTAACATTAAATCACTGTTATAAAGCAAAATCTTTCTCACTGCAATATTATTAACACCACACACAAATCTATCCTTTACTAACTCATCTTTCATATCACCAAATCTGCATGTCTTAGCATTATTTCTCAAGTCAGTGATATAAGCTGCAAAAGTTTCACCTGGCTTTTGGTCTCTTATATAAAATAAGTGCTTCTCTAATGTAACAATTGTCTGAGGGTTGCACATTTTTCTGAATTTACATTTCAAGCACTCAGGGTCTTTTCTTTATTCAGCTGGTACAACAATATGCGGTTATCCCTTTCTTCTGCATATACTTCTGGTGCATACACAAATGAACGCTCTTTTTCAATGGCCTCTGACCCAGCTAAGTTAGGCAAAATGAATGCCCTTGTATATGCATTTTTGTCAGAAAAAGCTGCTTGTATGAAAATATTGTATTCATGCTCAAATACTCTCCAATTCTCTGCTATATTATGATCAAATACAAGTAGATTGTGTCTGTGAAATGCCTCTGCCATATCAACACACAGTAGTGAAGGTGCTTGGAATTATGTATGAACATATACACATATAAATATGCCAGAGGTTTATGCCTGAATTTGTAATTATGCCCAATAGCACAACACACTCTGAAATAACCGTATTTTGCCAAATAAGTCTCCTTAGCACAAGAATACTTTAAAATCAATGGACTTTGTGAAGCCACTCTTTATCAGTGTAAGAAATACTTTTAAATGACTATACTTTGTGAGTAAACCGTACACAGCAGAAAAAGCTCAGAGTAAGAAACACATGGAAATGAATGCACTTTGCAAATAAACTGTATACAACACAAGGCGGTTAAGTAAGTAGAGAAAGCTATGTAATACAATGGCTATACTTTGCAAAATAAATCTGTACAGTAAGAAACATTTTGAAATGGCGGCACTCTGCAAATAAATGTACACAGCACAAGAAACTTTTCAAAATGGTTGTACTTTGGCTGTGCTTTGTTATATAGCTGTACTTTGCACACAGCAAACTCTTTTAAATAATTGCACTGTAATAAAGCACACAATCTGCAAACTCTGTGATACTTCGAACAACTCTAGTTATGCTTTGAATGGCTTCGATCAATGTGAAATAGAAATTTGTGCCCAAAAATGGTCTTTTACTAAAAAACCTGCAGTTACCTTGCTCTTTAAGCTTGTTTTGCTCTTTTATTGTACTTGTTATGCCCTTTTAATCTCTTAGCTTGCTCATTGTACTTTCCTTGTGCTTGTTTTACTGTAAACATGCATGTTATGCAAACCGGAGGTAATTCTGAGTCCCATATGAATATTTCTGCTAGTTTTATCAAATATCATAGTTTTGAACATTTTGTCTAATTAGTAATGTGTTTTGTGCCTTTCATTTGATTAATAATGTGTTTTGTGCTACTCATTTAATTAATAATGCGTTTTGCACCTTACAAAAGCTCTGTTTCATTTTTTTTGCAAAATAAATCATTTGTGCAAACTCTGGTTACCTTAAGTTCATTTCTGGCCCTTTTTAATTATATGAGCTCTATTTCATCCAACCAGCTCAATATGCCTTTATTTTCAACTCTGCACCTCATGGCTTGAAGAAGTTGCTCTCTTAATCCCAGTTCTGGCACCATGTCACTCATCTGGTCAGGATAAAACAGATGAACAGTTGTGGGTTCTGTTCAAGCAGCTTTATTACCCACAAATACATCAGGAATGATGCTTTGTAACTTAAACTTAAATAAACATATAAACAGACTGATTACCACACTCATACATGTTAACACTCTGGCTGCTCTCTCAAAATGGCACTGCTGCCTGCATGTGTTCACTATTTATATGCACATGCCTACATCTGGAAATGCTTCTTTAAGGTACATACACACACTCTGTTTTACAGTAACATTAGAATATTTTGCTGAAATGAGATTAAAAAAATCCTGTAATGTTAGTTTAAGATCTATGACCTGATTAAGAATGAATCCTGCTTGTTTAACTCCCAATTTCCCAGCAATAAACTGTAAAAGAAAACAGTGATCCCTCTTAGTCAGACATATGTATCATTTATTGTATAGAAGACTTGGATGAACTGATCTTAATTATTTCTAAGCATGGATGTTCCCATTTTTATCCTTAAATGGGAAATGTTTTTAGTAGGTCATATCCCTCAACCATTTAGATTTATTTGGCTATTCTCAATCAGGCAAATATGTTTTTTAAGAAAACATACTCTAGGTAGGTTAAGAAATTCAAAAAATGAATTTATTTTTACCACGTTTTGAAGGCCATTAATATCAATCAATATTATATTTTTATTTAAAAAGTGTTGAGATTCATATATGAAAATAAAAGCATTTTTGGAATGGATAAATAGCTTCTTTATTATTAATAAGCCTTTACAACATGTCATTGAACAATTCTATTTAGCTACATAAATATTTTATAAGTTTTTAGGGTGGTTAAGTAAGTAGAGAAAGCTATACAATGCAATATATATTCAAATGAATGAATCTGAAAAAGAGGATAAAAACAATTAAATCATGAGCATCAAAATGCTATCCATGAGAAACTATGAAAAATGAAAAGACAACTATTAATATTAGCAAATTCTGAGCTACAGCATAACGATACTTTCTGTAATACTTTCTGTAAAGTGCTCCATAGTTCAAGAATGAAACATTAACGTAAATTACATCACAGTGATATTAAGAACAATGTAGTAGCTTAAATAAAAATGTTCACCTAGTGTGGAATGGTAAAAGAACACAAAAGATTATAAAAAAGAATATTAGTAGGGATCATGAAGTCATACTCGATATTATGTGAACTCTTTGCATAAAGTACACTTTACCTTTTAGGTCAGAGTTTATCAACATCCTGAGAACACACTAAATAGGTTATTTGTTTTAAAGGAAATTAATTTATTATGGACCATCATGTCTTCCTTAGATAGGACACAAACCATCAGAAGACTTACATCAACATACCCCAGATCACATTATTATGATACTACTGTACTAAACAACAGAAAAAAAACTGAGCTTAGACTGCACCCCTGATGTCTATCATGGGCTCCATCTTAGGTTTTGAGGTTGCACATACTTGGGAAAAAGGAAAGCAAGGACAAAATATGAAATCTGTCGTTTCTGTCTTCCCTGTGTACTGTAAACTCTAAGCAAAGTGCAGCACTTGCAACAAAATAAGCTCCAACATATTAAACATTGGTAGCAACTGAATGCAATTTTTAATATGCTGTATTTCATGGTCCACAAGACAGTGCACATTCAATATGAGTTTTTAATTACAATGTTTTCTGTCAATGAGAGCTGCTGCAAGAAGATCACTTTTTGAATTATTCATTTAATAAAACTGAAAAATAAATGTAATTTGAACTTGTAAATATGGAAATGTGAAAAATAAATAGATAAATAGCAAACTTTCTACCCAGGCAGATAAGTAAATAGATCACTAAAAAAAGAGTGTAGAAAAATAGGCTCACAGTTTTATAATAAACTTTGGCTAGAAAGCCATCAAGGAGAACAGCAAGATCAGCCTTGTAATGTTAAGGACAGAATATTCTCCTTAACTTAGAGATCATTAACATTAATGTCAAGCATAAATATATGGCTATCCATCTGGTCATCAGGGTTTTCTTTAAACACTTTAATGGAGGTACTCTACCTAATGTGCAGAGAGCATGACAGTCTGTTTCAAAGGTTGGATATACATTGTATTAGAAACCTATCACACCAACAAATATTGTTGACCTTACAGTGAAGATTTATGTCAGTGGATTGGGTAGTTGTTGAGCTGTTTGATCTATGAAGGTGAAGTAAGTCAAACAGTAAGGGTTCTTTCATAGGTTCATAGGTTGGTACTAGGCTATCAGCCCTACGGCCTATACAAGCCTAGCCATAACAATTCCCTGGCTATTTCTTCCCACACTATTTACTTTCCTGGACCCCTGTCTAGCAGGGCAACTGATGTGATCCCCAGGGTGAATTTCCTTTCTCCCATCCAATCATCAAGGTTCCTTTTGAAGAGGGCCAAAGAGGCACTCTGCCTGACATGTATGGGCAGTCTATTTTAGAGTCTGGGGAGTCTCTTGGTCAGGAACCTATCCCTCCAGCATTTTTTGTTTACTGTAATGACAAGGTTTAGATCCCTGGAGTGTGTGGCTCTGAGGGATTGGGATTTCTTTGTGTAGCATGTCCAACAGCTCTGGGTTTGACATGGCCTTGTATGTTAAGCAGAGCTCACCTTGGAGTTGACGATATACGACAGAGTATAGCTGGAGTTTTTTAAGGCGGTCAGCATAGGGCATCTGCTTTAGGCCTGTGATTCTTTAAGTGAGGTATTTCTGCAGCCTTTACAGTTGTTGCAGATGTCTTGAGAGGTACATACCAAATGGGGCATTCTATTCTATAATGGGTCTAATGAGGGATGAGTACAGTGGGACAATGACCTCCTTTTTTCTGGATGAAAAGCCCTTAGTGATGAGGTGTGCCACATAGGATTTCCTGACTGTTGTGGCGATGTGGTTATTGAAGGTGAAGCCACTGTCCACCTGTGTCCCTAAGTCTCTTATCACACTTTCGGTGTTTAGTGTACTGCCACCTATGTTGTAATTCACGGGTACATGTTTTTTCCCAAAGGGGATAACTATACATTTCTTGGCATTGAGCTGTAAAGCCCTTTTGTAGAGCATCCACATAATTTGGGGATTCAATAATGGCTCCCAGTTTGCACTCATCTGCAAACTTTGTTAGCCAGTGTCCCTTAGTGTTGGCCTGTACTTCAGAGAAGTACATGCCAAAAAAGAGAGGTCCCAGGACTAAACCCTGAGGTACTCCACTTGTCACTTGTCTGGAGATGGATTTTGAGTCAGCTACTTTTACAGTGTGGGTTCTGTCAGTAAGCCAGTTGGCAACCCATCGAGTGACATAGGGATTAATGGCCAGCTTAGTAAGTTTATCTATGATTCCAGAGTGGGGGGTGGTGTCAAAGGCTTTGGCAAGGTCCAGATAGGCTGTGTGGACTGCCTTACCCTTGTCCAGGCTCTGGAGACTGATTCAAAGAAGTCAATCAGGTTCAGGAGACAGGATCGGCCCTTCACGAACCCAAACTGGGTAATTTCCAGTGTTTGAAGGTTGCCAATGCCTTTGTTTATAAGTTCCATAATAATACGTTCCATGGCCTTGCAGATTAGGCTCATTAGATTGATGGGGAGGTAGTTCCCGGGATCCAGGGTAGATCCCCCCTTGTGGAGTGAGATAACTGTAGCTCTGCGCCAGTCAGTGGGCACAAAGCCTGAGGTGAGGGTATGATTAAACATGATACTTAGGTGAGGTGCCAGTTCATTTTGTAGTTCATGTAGTACTCAGCCCGGGATGTCATCTGGTCCCATGGATGCTGTATTCTTAACTTTGGAGAGTGCATTTTTTACCTGTGTGGCCGTTATTACTGGAATTTAGCAATCTTCCAGTATTGAGATGGGCCATTTAGGGGGTGAGAGGGGGGTGAAGTTGGCACTGAATTGATCTGCCAAGATATTGGCAATATCCTTGGGATCAGTATAATTAATGCCATTCTGTTGTAGCTCAGAGCAGACCTGAGCATTGCCATTTAGATTTTTGACATAGTTATAGAATGCCTTGTGGTTGTCTTTGGAATCTTTGGCAATTTTATTTTCATAACTAGCTTTGGAGGATTTTGTGAGGGATCTCAGCTTTTTACTGAGGCTGGTAAGGAAGTTTTTTGCATCATGGGATTTTCCTCTTTTCTGCAACAGTTTTTTCCTTTTGTTGTAAAATTTGTTTATGGCAAGGGACCAACAGATTGGCTTCCTTTTTTTGGAGGAAAGCATCTTGGTTCTATTTGGGATGGCACGATTCATGCATGAGTAGATGTGCTCGTACAGTGCCTTAGTGTAGGACTCAGCAGTCGAACTTTCAGTTCCCGTCTGCATGGGTGTCATGAAGTTTGTAACTTCTGACTTGAGTAGTTTGAAATGACATGAAATGTTAGACAAAGATTATCTATAATGACTCTGTAAGAGAGTGAGTACAAAAACTTGAGATTGTTCTAGTAAGAATGTTTAGGTGTTTGATAACAGTTACAATGATGGACTAGTAAAGGGCAATAAGAACATCCTTGGATCTAGAAGACATGCCACCACAGATAAGCTACATGTGGGTTCTATATTAGATCAGCGAACACTTAAACAAGCGAACGTTGATTGAATGACCTTATTTAAGCGAATGGTCAAAATATCTAAGCAACAGAATCCCAATTTTTTTCCTAGGGAAAGAATTCGGTTGTCCGTTTCTGTTGCTTCAGTATTTTCAGTGCTGTGGTGGAAAGTTACGGGTCGCATTCAGGTAAGTGTGCGATTGTGTGGACGTGAGGGCTAGGGCGGGTTTAGATGAGTTAGGGTTAGGGAGCGGGTGAGGTGAGTGTGCGATAGTGACGGACCTTAGGGTTAGGGTTTGGGTTAAGGTAAGTGGATAGTTAGTGGTTTGTGCATAGTTTAGTGTAGGGTTAGGTGTCACATTCTAGGTGTATGTGTGTGGATTTCTGTTTATTTGGTGTGCTTGTGTTGTGTGTATGTGTTTTGGATCAGCGATTTTTTTTTCCTAGAAAAAAAATCGCTGTTCTGACAGTTTGAGATTGTAAGCTTTCACTTACATAAAGTTGATCAATCAGCATTCACTTGTTTAAGCGTTCGCTGATCTAATATAGACCCTACATGTGCTAGAAGAATTTTCTGACTATGTCTGAGGCATTGTATCAAAAGAGAGATCATAGTCAGTGCAAACACCCAACTGTATAATATTGGTGTGTGTTTTAAGAAGAACACCAGAATGACAAGAGGAAGATAGTGGTTTTAGCAAAGACAACTATGCTACTCTTTTTAGCATTTAGCATGACCGATTTAGGCCTTGCATGAAAGTTTTGGTATCAACAAATTATCTGACTACATAATCAGATTCTCAGTTGTCCACAGAGTTGGTTATCCATAGTCCTTGAATGCCTGATTTAATTTTCGAAAGATAAATGCTAATCAGTAGGATATTCAATATTGAACACTGTGGCATGCCATTACTAATGCTTTGGTAGTTATTGGGGATACTCCTTACTTGGACTACATGAGTTTGGTCTAAAAGCCAATTAGCAATCTGGATGGCAATGTAAGGGTTAACAGTAACTAGCATCAGTGACACAGAGAGATAAATACTTGACTACAGCCCAGGCTGTGCAAGTTTTATTTTTGGTTTGATCACGTGATGGCACGCGCAGAGAGGAGGAACCCCCATTCTTGGGTTAGGGATGGTGGCTCTTGCCTGTTTCACATCTCTGCATTGATGAGAATGCCTTGGCAGAAAAGGAAAATCCATCATAATGCAGTCAGCCAGTGGTAGGAAATGTTGCAATTATAGGTTCATAGGTTCATATGTGGTTACTGGTCTATTGACTCAAAGTCTTTATAAGCCTAGGCATGCATACCCAATATAATACTAGAGAAGCTCAATATAAAGGACCTTGCCTAAACTTGAGATCTTAGTTGGCAATGACTGCCTATATCTAGCAGGGTCATAGATAAAATCCCTGGCAGGATTTTACGGTTTCCCATCCAGTCATCCAGGCTACGCTTAAACAGCGTCATAGAGGGGATTTCCTTGCTGTGTATTGGTAGCCTATTCCAGAGGAGTGACAACCTTGAGAGACATATCTGTCCCTCCAGCAGGTCCTATTTATATCACAGGACAGGTTAAGTTCCCTGGATTGGATGACTCTTGTCCCATTTGACTTGCGGATGTGCATTAGGTTTAGATTCAAGATTGCTGTGTAGGCCAGGCACAAGTCTCCTCTAAGTAGTCTGTATGCTACTGAGTGCAGTGACAGTGAGTACAGTCTGTCAATGTATGACATGTGCTGGAAACTCTGAATTGTTTTGGTTTGAAATCTCTGAGGTCTCATGCTGCTGCAGGTGCCTGGTAAGGTACATACCAAAGGGAGCAATGTACTCAATAAATGGCCTGATGAGGGTTTTATGACCTCTTTCACTCTTGAGACAGTGCCTTTGCTAATGAGGTGTGTGACGTAACATGCCTCCCTCACCACAGTAGACACATGATGGTCAAAGTTTAGGCTAAAGTCAACTTGTGTTCCCAAATTTCTCACTACTGAGTTGTTAATTATGGCATTATTATTTATATGATAGTCTGCCGGGATATCCCTTTTACTGAAGGGGATGATAATGCATTTTTTTGCATTGAAACTGAGTCCATAACTTTGGCACTAATCATTGGTTTGTGTAAGTCCCACTTGAAGTATATTGATATAATTTGGGGATTCAATGATTGCCCCTAATTTTCAGTGATCAGCAAACTTAATCAGCCACAGCCCCTCTGTTTTGGCTTGAACTTCTGAGAAGTACATTCCAAACAATAGGGGGCCCAGCACTGATCCCTGTGTAACTCGACTAGTGATAGGTTTGCTGGTTGAGGTAAAGTCCCCAACTTTATCTGAGTGTGATATGTCGGTGAGCCAGTTATCAACCCACCTGTTTGATTCAGTTTGCTCACTGTTGCTACATAAGCAGACAAAAAAAATGCAACAAATCAGCCACTGGTGGTAGCCCCATTCTGTACATGTGGGGCAACAAGTGTGTGTGAACAAGATGGTTTAGGTGGTTCTTGCAGAGATACAAGCCCTTATGTGACCAGGAGAAGGCTATGTCATAAAACAGGAGAAAGGTCTCATTGCCAGGATGCTAGTGAGACCACAAAGCACCCTCATAGCTACCTGGATGATGGGCCATCTGATCATACATGAACTGATTGAGGAAAGACTTAATGGTTAGCAGGAATAGAGGCTCAAATGCCACAAAAAAATAAGGCTCAACACTGAGACTAGGAAGTTGGTTTATGATTTCTGGGTGGGAACTGGTGTCAAAGTCTTTAGAACGGCTCAAGGTAGGCAGCAAAACAGCACATCTCTCATCTGAAGTTTCTGTGATGGTGTAATAATGAAAATCACGCAAATGAATATTTGCTCTTAACAAATCCATACTGACTGGAGCTAAAGCTCTAAAAGACATATATGTTAATGTTAACTTTTTCAGAAATCATGCTTTCCCTAGCTTTACAGTTAATGCAAGTGAAACAAATAAGTCCTTGGTAAGGCCACTCATGTGGATGAGGACAGCTGTGGCTGCTCTCCAAATTTCAGGTAGACAGCTTCTGGAAAGACTAAGACTAAACAGATTTAGACTAGATTGGCTATGTTTTTATTACTTGCAAGCAGACAACCTAGGATACTGAGAGAACCCAGAGAGCTAATCCTTTTAGCTTTAGATAGAACAGAAGCCACTTGATCAAAGATGATAGCAGGTACATCCAGAGGGAAATGTAGGGGAAATGTGGTATGTGGGAGGCATGAACATGGAGATACATTTATCAGTAAAGATATTAGCTTTAGGTTCTAGGTCAGACTGCCATACCCGGTTGAAAAAAAAAGTCCAGAGCAAACCTAAGTGTTCCTTCTAAGTTTCCTAATATAGCTGATGAAGGCACTGAGATTTTCCTTAGTATTGAAAACAATTTTAGATTTATAAAAAGGTTTTGAACTCTTTAATTGTATGCCTAATTATAATGCATAATAATTTTACTTTTATTTTACTATCTGGGCTAAGGGTTTTTACAAATATTCATGAGCATTTTGTTTTTCCTATAGACTTGATTTATATGGGTTTTCCACCATATTGAATTATTTCTGTTCATGTGGTAGAGTGAAAATGGTCTCTTGTGTGCATCTGTTTATAATGAAGTAGATGTCTAAAGAATTTGCTGAGGCATGGGCTGCATCATGAATAGGGTTTTCAGCAGAATATGCCAGTTGTTCTTTTTCAGGGTATCTTCTAGTAGTAGTTACTTGACTTCTTATTGCTGGGTGGGGGGCTTATATTGAGGGTGGATATAATAGCAAGGTGAGCCAATTTTACCGGAAAAGTAGGAACAGGTGGGGCAGAACAGTTAAGGAGCAATTTGTCAGAATAAGGTCAAATAAGTTAACTCTCCAGATGCAGTTGTGTTCAATGTGCACTACAGAATTAGTCACTGCAAAGAAAAGGAAAAGTAATCTCTGGGTGTATTTATTGGAGGTTATCACTCCAGATGGGGTTGAGGACAATTTGCACTAATTAATTGATATTTGCAAAGTAAAGTAATCTGTGGGTGTATTTATTGGAGGTTATGTAACCTTTTCATTAAGTTAAAAGGACATACACCAGTATAGGAAGTTAACTATTAGGAAAGTGTGATTAAACACTGTCATTTTTGCTCATTATTTTTAATTGTATATTAATCAATTATAGTATGTTGCAAATCTGTTTTTATATATTTTTTGTCATGTATTTTTTTCATGAAATATGTGGATTTATGGTGTATGTCCTTTTAACTCAATGTATTTCTTAATTAATAGTAAGTTTTCATTGGTTGATTTAATAATTTTATGTAATATGAAAGTATTTAAGATGTATTGCTAGCTTTTTTTTACTGTTTTTCTGATGAAGTCTTGGTGAGATGAAAGCGGTGAATTAAATTGTTGATATGCTAAAAATGTATATCTTCCAGTCTTTATTGACCATCAGTACCATTGCTTACTATACAGTTGTTAATTGACATCTGTCTCTCTCTCCCCACCCTATCTGCACCAATACTTCATACACATAATCAAAGGGTATGTTTTATCCAAACATACTGTTGGGACATGTGTCCCATTTTTCTACAAATATTGAATCGTTTGATTATTAATGTTCCCCATTCAAATGCTATCATTGGTGGCCTGCTGTTATCAATGTAACTTGCATGCTGTTATAATGCCTACTGTGGTTCCATGTATGCATGTGCTCTGTTTGCTATCCAACTGTTTCAAATCTGTTTTATGGGGTCAATTGGAACACCCATGCATGCTGTTATAACTAATATAAAATGTGTTGTTTATGACTAACCAACATTTGTTGTTAAACCTCAACACCATAACATGTCTAGGAAGGCAGATCCCGGAGGATCCGCCTGTCCCACTTCATCAGTCCATGACACCTGGCCCCAGCATGTCTGAGACCCAACCTGGGACCACCTCGTCCACTGGTCCTGCACCACCTTTGGGTGGAAGCAACTTAGGGAATGGGGCCCACCCCCCCCCTGGGAGCGGACATGGACAGGAAACCATCACTAGTAGCCAGGTCTGGGTTTGGTGGGTAGTGCCATCCAAAAAGAGTTTGGTGGACAGCTGTACCAGATTGAGGGCTGCCTGGTGCATCTTGAGGGTCAGCCTGCCTCTCCTGTTTAGCCCCCAGCACAGCCACCTTTGGGGCAGTGAAGGTGCAGTGGTGACTGCCCAAAGGTGGGGACCTCAGTCCCACTGTATCCATATGGGAGCTCATGGGCATCTGATTCCCAACCACCTTACCTGTCCAAGGTGTTTACACCCCACATATATCATATACCACCCCTGTCTGCTGTCTTGTCTGTTTCCTACCCAACTTACCTCCCCAAATATACCTACAATGCTTCCCCAACATCCCACTCTCGCCTTAAAATAAAAAAAGGGCATTTGTTCCCCAAAAAAAAAAAGTCCCCATACATAGCTGTCCATTTCACACACATGTCCGCTGGACACATGTAATCTGGTCCAATTGGCTTGACAACACATTACTGTTGTCCTCAACCCTCTCACAGGGGTTTGAGTGACCAAATTCACCTCCAAATTCTGTAAAAATTCACAGCTGTTGCTGAAGAAGAAATGGACAGCTATGGACCTTTCCTAAACCTGTCCTGCATATCCCTAACTACCTTTCATACTGTACTTACCTCTGCATGCCCCTTTTTTCACCACTTTCCTATCACTTGTTTTTCTTTTCTTTTAAAGAAATTAGTGCGGGGGTAAGTGGGAATAAGCGGTGCTAAGTGAAGCTAAATCTGATTAACAGTAGCTTGGTATTGCTTAGCATCACACAAACCCATGCAAACCCACTTACACCTGCTTAAAACTGCTTTAATCACTCTGTTTCCATCAGCCACTGTTCTGCCTAGCAACAAAATAATCAATGCTGCTCAGTCTCAAACCCAGGCTCTGTACACCATAGTCAGAGCAATGTACCACTATACCATTTAAGTTGTAAGGATTGCTCATGGTTTTCAAACATTTCATGCAGTAGAGTCATTCAGAAGTAGGGAAAGGATTCCGTAGAATCAGTCAGGTTTTGTATTTATACATATACACATGTATATATGTATGGAGATGCTTATATATGTAAATATATACATAATATAAATAGAGATATACATATAAAATATGTATATATATATATATATATATATATATATATATATATATATATATATATATATGTGTGTGTGTGTGTGTGTGTGTGTGTGTGTGTGTGTGTGTGTGTGTGTGTATATATATATATATATATATATATATATATATATATATAAAGAAAATATAAATATACATATATATATATATATATATCTATGTGTATATATATATATATATATATATATATATATATATATATATATATATATATATATACTCATAACACGTAGTGGAGTCATACCTCAGAACCATACCTCTCAACCTCTTAGTGCATGAAATCTGGCCAAAGGCTGTCCAAATGGGGGACAATGGGCCAAGAATAGGGAAATATTTCAAATATTGCTTTTATAAATGTAGAATGTTGCCAGAGTGACAGGGTTTGTTTCAGCATACATGTTCTGAAGGATGTGAGTTCTGAAATTGAAATGTATGTCATCATTTACTGTCATAAATCCTCAGATCATCACAGTGATTTACCAGAGATATAAAAATAATGAATCTGTGGAACAGACAAGAAATATGAGCAATAAACCTCAACATACTGCAACAATCTGGACAGTCGAGAGGTAGGCTCAGAACCCCCTTCGTGTAATGAATCTGGACCAAGCCTGAAAAAGTGAGGGGAGAAAGCCATGAAAATAGGGACATATCTGAAATACTGGAGTAGATAAGCTGACACAGTTGGTGTAGTAAAACCCTCATGTCTGTCATAGGGTCTACCTGAAAACACCGACGTGCAAAAACACCGACAACGAGATAACCGACACCACAAAACTGAAAGTTCAAAAACACCAAACTTCATATGCCCGACAAACCACAATCCTGACAATCAACAAAACAAAACAAATACCTTTTCTGTAAAACACACACAACACAAGCACACCAAAAACCTTATAAACCTACACTAAACTTTACATACACAACTATCTATGCACTAACCTTAACCCAAACCCTAACCCTAAGGTCCGTCACTATCGCAAACTCACCTAACCCACGCCCTAACCATAACTCACTTAACCCGCCCCTAACCCTAAAATCTGTCACTATCGTACACTTACCTTACCCGCACCCTAAGCCTAACTCACTTAACCCACCCCTAACCTTAAAGTCTTTCACCATTGCACACTTACCTTACCCGCACCCTGACCCTAACGTCAGTCACTATCACACACTTACCTTAACATGTCGGTGTTCTCAGCGTCGGGATTTTCAATCGTCTGTCATCTCCGTTGTTGATCTTCCGGTGTCGGTTATCTCATCGGCGTTGTCAGCGTTCGGTGTTTTCAGGTAGACTTCTGTCATAACATATATTGACTGAAATAGCACATGTCCAACACTCAATTACTTCTCACTAGTTAGTGAAATCCTCACATCATCCCACTGATGTGTCAGAAATACACAACACTTACTAAGGCCAGGCAACAGTATATCCTACAATTACTGGACATAACATCACATTAGGGAAACTACACTCAGCTGCTAAGCATGTCACCAAGCACTGACCAAACTACAGACTGGCATGATACTAACCCAAATCCACTATGGGGAATTACACAGGTATTGACAAATATATCAGGCACTACAGGGATGTAACAGCACTGAAAAACAGACACCAGTGTGAAAGTGCATACCCACAACCAATTCCACCACAGTCACAGAGACATACTGGTAAGCCAAAGAAACAGTACAGTATAAGGACTGTGTGAACAAAACCATCTCAACATGCTTGCCACTCACACACTACCCCTACATATACTGGCCCAATTCATGGTCTAGTATGATGCCTGACCATGGTATGGGACATGTCTCAGTCAGGCCCTACAAACATATACAGCTGATAGACCACCAGAAACAGGAGCAGCATGCACAGGCAGATAGCAAAGGAGCTATAATGTATGCATCCACCCCCTCTCCCTACACAGGCCAAATAACATTTACACACTACACTGCTACACAATCCTGACAGTCTGTCAACAATTGGCAGAAATACACAGACCTCTCAACTGTTCAAAGTCCCACTGAATCTCCAGGCTTTGTCCTCATATATAAAGCATCTTACACATAACATGTCTGGCAGTCTGATACATCACTGGGATAGTATCAGGAATGAAGGCACTAAATAATGATATACCCTACCTATCACTCTCTTACTGCAAGACATCTGGACAAAGCTTGACATTCTTGAGTGACAGAGGCCCAAAAACAGGGGCATATGTGAAATATTGCTGTTATAAACTGAGATAGAGTCTGGTGTAACATGGTTTGTTGTAACATATCTTTTCTGAGGGATATGAAGTCAGAAACATAAATTGATGATGACATTTACTGACTGCAATCCTCACAGTATGCTACTGATTTTTCAAAGAGAAAAAATGTCTGAGGAACACAGCAAACACGAGAGTTCAAAATCTGGCCATTCTGCGGATAGCCCTACAATTGAGAGTTATGTCAACCACATAACAACTGTCAGACTTAAAATCAAGCAGAAAAGCCATGTCCACACAAACCCTGTTAAAGTAACATTAATTCAACTGTATAACCGCAATACTTACATTCAGTCCTTATTTCTGGAACATTCACCTCCAGTTTGTTGGGCTGTCTCCACAGTTTTTGTTGTAAGAGATATTTCAAACTACCTTCTGTGATGCTGTTGTTCACACACCTTCATGAAGTCCTCCTCACAGGCAAGGAAAATGGGCAATGCCCACAAGAAGTAACCAATTATAGAAGTGTGTTGCCATGCCATTGGCTATAGGAATAACACCACAGCTGTTCTGCATGCAATTAGCAAGTGCGGGACACCAATTGGTGCACAGGCCATCAGCTGCTCATGAGCATTACCTACAAAACGCAAGCTGCTGCCTATTCAAAACAGATGTATACCCTACATCTGGGAGAGTGAGAGAGAATGACACACACACACACACACACACACACACACACACACACACACACACACACACACACACACACACACACACACACACACACACACACACACACACACACACACACACACACACAGACCAAGAAACAAGCTACACATAGTGGAATAAAACCAACCATACTTGGAAAAAAAAGGTATGTCAAACAAGTAAGCATGTAATAGAATGCAGTAGGGAGTATGCAATAATGGGAAATAAGAAGTACAACAAGTATATCTCAACAAGACTTGATGCACTGATATATTGCTGATCAGAACCTATGGCCATAGCAACTGGGTCTGTATGCAGTGACATACATCACAGCTCAGGCCCCTGAGTCACCCCAGGAAAGGATGGCTCACATATGACTACTACTGGAGTGTGTGTTGAACAATACTGACTCTGTGACACTGCTAGGCCAGCTACTGGAATGTCGTAGATATCCATATGTTAATTGTGAATACAACTATGATATACATGTCTGTCACAGAAATGTGAGAGACCTATACAGGGTATTTGCATAGTGAAATACTGTTGCAGATGTGTGTCTTGAACTGCATGTGATATACTGAGCTCATACCATTCAACTGTCCAGTGTTATGCAAACTGACCATATGTGTGCCTCGTATTAGTAGTCATTTACTCATAGAGTTGTGCTATGTCTGGCAAATCACTGGCAACCTGTGAAGACTGACATTACAACATCTTCTTCTCTTTCTTTTGGCTGTTCCCGTTGGGTGTCACCATACCAGATCATCTGTCTCCATTTCCTCCTGTCCTCTGCATCTTGATCTGCCACACCAACCACTAGCATGTCCTCTATCACTACATCCATACACCTTATCTTAGGCCTTTCTCTTTTCCTCTTACCTGGCAGCTTCATCCTTACCATCCTTTTAATAATATACTCAACATCCCTCCTCAGCACATGTCCAAACCAACAAAATCCTGCTACTCTCTGGCTAGGTCTTCAAACTGTCCAACCCGGGCAGAGCCTCTAACATACATTTCCCTAATCCTGTTCACCCTCATCACACCCAGTGAAAATCTTAACATCTTTAACTCTGCCATGCCCAGCTCTGACTCCTGCTTTTTTGTCAATGCAAATGTTCCAACCCATATAGCATAGATAGTCTCACTACAGTCTTGTACACCTTCCCTCTCACTCTTAATGGTACTCGTCTGTCACAAATCACTTCTGACATTCTTCACCACCTTCCCCTTCCTGCTTGTATGCTCTTCTTCCCCTCTACCCCACATGCGTCATTATTCTGAACTGTTGATCCAAAGTATTTAAACTCACCCACCTTTGCAAAATCTACTCCCTAAATCCTCACCATTCCTCTATCCTCCCTCCCATTCACACACATATATTCTGTCTTAGTTCTGCTGACCATCATTCCTCCCCTCTCTAGAGCATATCTCCACCTCTCCAGGGTCTTCTCAACCTGTTCCCTACTCTCACTACAGATCACAATGTCAGTTGCAAACATCACAGTCAACGAGGATTCCTGTCTGATCTTGCCTGTCAACCTGTCCATCACCATTGCAAATAAGAAAGGGCTCAGAGCTGAACCCTGATGTAATCCCACCTCCACTATAAACGCACCTGTCACTCCCACTGCAGAACTTACCGTTGTCACACTACCCTTGTACATATCCTGTAGTACTCTTACAGATTCCTCCACCACTCCTGACTTCCTCATACAATACCACAACTCCTCTCTAGGCACCCTGTCATATGCTTTCTATAAGTCCACAAAGACACAAAGCAACTCCTTCTGACCTTCTCCGGACTTCTCCATCAACACTCTCAGAACAAACATTGCATCTCTATTGCTCTTTCCTGGCATGAAACCATACTGCTGATCACTAACCCTCACCTCCCTTCTTAACCTAGCTTCCACTACTCTTTGCCATAACCTCATACTGTGACTGAACAATGTTATCCCTCTGCAGTTACTACAGCTCCGCACATCAACCTTATTCTTATAATTGGTAATCAAAAACGTTTTCTCCACTCCACACACATCCTCTCACTTTTCCAGATTATATTAAACAATCTGGTTAAAAAGACCACTGCCATTTCTCCTAAACACCTCCAGGCTTCCACAGGTATGTCATCTGGACCAACAGCCTTTCCATTCTTAATCCTCTTCATCGCTATCCTTACTTCCTCCTTGCTAATCTGTTGCACTTCCTGATTCACCATACCCACATTATCCAACCTACTCTCTCTCTACCATTTTATTTATTCAACAGCCCCTCAAAGTATTCTTTCCATCTGCTCAACACACTCTCCTCGGTTGTGATTATATTTCCCTCATTATCCTTTATCACCCTTATCTGCTGCCCATCCTTCCTAGCTCGATCCCTCTGTCTAGCCAGTTGGTTCAGTTCCTATTCTCCATCCTTAGTGTCTAACTTTTCATAAAACCCTTCATATGCCTTATCTTAACCTTTGCCACCTCTCCCTTTGCCATGCACCTCATCTCCTTATACTCCTGTTTGCTTTCTTCATCTCTCTGACAATCCTACTTCACCAACATCTTTTACTCCCCTGTACTTCCTCATTCCAGCATTAGGTCCCTTTGTCCTACTTCCTCTGTCCAGATGTCACACCAAGCACATTTCTAGTCATCTCCCTTACTAGCTGTGCTATAGTTACCCAGATATTCAGTAACTCTTCACTGCCACCCACTGCCTGTCTTAACTCTTCCCTGAACTCAACCTCACAATCACCCTTTTTCAGTTTTCACCATTTGATCCTGGGTGCTGCCCTCATACTCCTCATCCTCTTGATCAACAACGTCATCTCACAGACAAACATTCCATGCCACCTAACTACACTTTCCCCGTCACCAATTTACAGTCTCCAATCTCCTTCAAACAGGCCCTCCTGCATAGGAGATAATCCACCTGTGTGCATCTCTTTCCACTCTTGCATGTCACCCTATGCTCCTCTATCTTGTTAAAATATGTATTCACCACAGCCATGTCCATCCTTTTTGCAAACTCCACCACCACCTCACATTCTGCATTCCTTTGCTTAACACCATACCCAGCCATCACTTCCACATCCTCTCTGTTTGCTTCACCAACATGCCCATTGAAAGCTGCTCCAATCACCACTTTCTCACCCTTGGGTACAGTCATCACCACTTCATTCAACTCAGTCAAAGATTTTCCTGTCTCATCCATCACACATGAAAATAGCGGAGCATATGCACTAACAACAGTCATTATTACACCATCAATGTCCAGCTTCATTAACATCACTCTATCTGACACTCTTTTCACCTCTGAAAATACCCTTTCCATACTGTTCCTTCAGGATAAACCCTACACCATTTCTCCTCCCATCCACACCATGATAGAACTATTTGGACCTGACTCCGATAGAATTAGCCTTACGCCCCTTCTGTCTGGTCTCTTGCACACACACTATATCAACCTTCAGTCTGTCCATTATGTCAGCTAGCTCTGCCCCCGTACCAGTCATACCGCCAACATTAAAAGTTCCTACCCTCATTAACACACTCCTAGCCTTTCTCCTTTCTTCCTGCCATATGAGCATCAGACATCCTCCAGGGTATGTCTGTGAATGCAAAGGCTACTGTGCTATCAAATGACTTAAGTGTGTTACAGCAATATTAAGAAAGTGTCACTAATTTTGGCCCATTTCCCCCAATGTATGTGTGGCATCATCCAGATATCCTGCTCTAACAGGTTGACAGGAATGACTTTGCAGCAAGTGTGTAAATACAGTGTGCCATACTGACATAGAACAGACATGTATATCAGGTATTACCTGTGCACATCTATGTATGAGTAGGTGTAACTGGCTGCCTCATAACAACAGATATGAAATGCAAAATGTCAAGTAAATAAGCTGTACATGTTGTACACATGTAATATCAGTTTCTGTGCATCTGACAGAGTAATATTTCTACAGCTACTGGTTGTTGCATTGCCCTGACACAGACATGAGTACTAGAACAAGCATGATTATCAGTTTGAAATTTCAGAAGTGTCCAACCATGTTATGACCTTGTGTCCATGCCTACTACAAACAGCCATATGACCACCATGGACTCAGCAATACCTTACCTGTAAAACCTGCCTCCACCAAAGTAGAGTAATCTCCTTTGCTGGACAGCAGCAATACACAAACCACATAATTGGTTGCTATGTCAGCTGTAAAGGTCAGAGTAGGAGCAGGCACCAACTTGGCTGCGAGTAAACGTTTGTCTGAATGAGCATGTAAGGTCCCACATAGATTACGGTAAGGCTAACTATGAGTCCAAATTGGGCACATACACCAAGGGCAATCACAAGGCCATCTTCACATATGTCTGCAATCTCAGAGGGGACAATACAACCCACCCTGTAATGGTGGTCAATCACACCAGATACACACACATAAGAGCTACAGGCAATCTGCTTCAGGCAGGTTTCGGGAAAACATCAACCCCTGGCTCACCATCTGTGTAGGTGGATATGCACAGCACCTGCACCCCTCCCCTCATCATCAGGGTGCAGGTGCATACTGCCTAATCAAAGTCAACAAAAGCAAGTCTCCATGAGACCTGAGAACATTCCTCTCTGCATCCAACATGAACTCAGGCATATGCTTCTAGCCCCATTACACACTGTATGCAAGCAAAGCCTGAGCACCATTAACATCCCATCTGCAAGGAAGACAGCCACAGTCATTCCCCTATACAAACATGAATGATGAATGATGGTTTATGTAATGCACTGGCCCTCACTGGCGGGAATATGACACATCAGGACTAGAGTGCAATGCAGGTTCATACTGTGCTGGTAGATGACAGGGGTATGATGTGGTTGTAAGTGGTGGCTACTGATAGGCAATATTGAGGTGCTGGCTCTGTAATAACTCTGGTCAATGTCTGAGGTCCTGTGATGTGTTTGCCTGTTTATGTGTTCCAGGTGCCATGCAGCGTCAGCCAGCATACACTGCTGAGGAAAATGCAGCCATTACAGAGGCAATACTACAGCATCATGTGGTGGTGTTCAGCTGGTGTTGACAAAATCTGTGAGTGCTGACTGCCCTGTGGATGACCTTCTCCTAAGAGTGAACACCTTGGGCCAGCATGACCGCACATACAATCAGGTCTGGCAGCAGGCAATTGACCTGATACATCATGCCTGGCAAAGGGCTGGTGCCATAGCCAGGGACCATTCAGCCACAGGTGGGGGTCCTGCTGCACAGGCCCCACTTACACCAATGGAGGAGCTCCTTGTCAACCTTGAGGCAGCCCCCACACAACAAACAACACATGAAACACCAGTCATGGAGGTGGGTGGCACCCAGGCAACAGGTGAGGAGCGTCCAGGTAAGGCCACAGTGCACATAAATCTATGCATGTAGCAGTCATACTGTCTTCAATAGAGTATCTAGATGCATATGTCAGTTCAAACTGCATTTGTGAGTGGGGTTTAGTATTGCACACAATAAAACATCTACGGTGAGTGACAGCAAATTGTGTACTATCATAGCTTGCACTGTACCTTTGCAGACACGTAGCATTCATCTTGTACCAATGTAAAATGTGAGTCTGCTAACAATACCTCTCCCCCACAACTACATAGGACCCTCTGGTCTGCATGTGGGACATCATTCTGAAGCTGGTGAGTATGGGATTTTCCTGTTGTGGCTCACCAGTACCCCAAGAATTTTAAAGTCATGCATGTGACCATGCACACACTGTTACTGTCAGTTATTTTGCAATATCTGAATGTTCACTTGTGGTGGGGTTAACTGCATTGCATCACAGTGGTCATCACAGGGGCCTTTTTGCAGGAGATGTCACATATCTGTAGCATACCTCACAACCTGTCATTGCAGGAAATCTGGACAAAGACTGACAAAATGGGGGGACGAAGACCCAAAATTAAGGACATATTTTATAAATTAGTGTTATACACTGCATATAAATGGTGTACACACACCTGTTAGAATGCCAGGTATTTGTGAAATACAAAAATGAGAGCACAATAACAGATTTCTGAGCACTTCCAACCTTTCATGTGACTTGTAGCCTGTACCATCCAATTGTAAAACAAACACATCTGGTAGGGGAACAATTATGACATATACAAAACCTACAAGAATCTAGATGCATATGTCTGCTCAGGCTGAAGCTAATACAGTGTTGAAGCAGCTTTCAATATTATTACAGCATTACATATCCTTGAGTACACACTTGCCATCAATTACAGAGACCCTTTGATTAACAGCAAATAACGATCAGCTTTCCTAACAGGATCATCCTAAATTTACTCAGTTGCCTGCTACAGCAACAGCCATAGTTTGCGTACAGCTTATGAAGCAGCAAAGGGATCTCATTTGTTAAACGTATCAGCCCAGAGGGGGGTACACACACATTTCCACACCATTGCATATACCATGGAACACAGTGAAGACAGTCATCACATGGTGGTGGAAATATGGGGCAACAGTGACATTGCAAAGAACTGGACATCCCTCTAAATGTTTGGAAAATACAAGACCCATACTGGTCAGGGAGGCTGTCAGGAGACCTACAGCAACACTACTGGAGTTGCAGGAATCACTGGCAAGCACCGGTTGTGTACTACATGTGACAACAATCTTCCATATTCTCCACATGTCTGGCCTATGGGGTAGGTTTGGAAGATGGAAGCCTTCTCACTCACAGAACAACATCCAGGTCTGGCAGATTTCTCAAGAAAAATACACCAGGTCCTCCAATAGCATGTGGGGAAATGTGTTATGGTGTAATGAGACCAAGGTTGCACTTTTTGGCCACAATACCAAAAGGTTTGTTTGGCACAAGAACAACACTGTGCATCACCAAAAGAACACCATTCCCATGGTGAAGCATGGTAATAGCAGTGTCCTGCTTTGGGGTTGCTGTTTATAAGCTGGAAGCGGGCCTGTAGCCAAGGTGGAAGGGATTAGGAAGAGTTCAAAATACTAGTCCCTTTTGGCCCCAAAACATCATGTGTCTGCTAGAAAGCTGTGGATGGAGAGGACTTACACCTTTCCACACAACACTGTCCAATACCATATATCAAAATCCATAAAAGAATGTCTTCACCAAAAGACAGTCAATGTTTTGAATGGGCCCAGCCACAGTCCACACATACATCCAACGGGGAATCTGTGGGGTGCCCTGAAGAGGCCTGTGCAGAAGTGATGCCCTTGAAATTGGACAGATTTGGAAGGCTTCTGCAAGGGAGAGGGTACAAATATTGTTAAGTCAAGATATGCCATGCTGATACACACCTTTCCACGGGGACTGACAGCTGTTATAAAATTAAAAGGTGCTTTAACAAAGTATTAGTTTAAGTTTGTGCACAGTCATGCAACCAGCCTATTGTACGTATTTCACCTTCTACATGTTACCCCTAACCCGATGTGTTTGTTTTTAAATTGGATTGCATAGGTTATAGGTCACATCAAAGTTGGGAAATGTTATCACATGACTTCTGTGGTCTCATGTTTTTTATCAGACAAACCTGGCATGTTAACAGGGGTGTCTACACTTATAATGTCCACTGTAAGCTTAGAAGGTTGTTAGTGTAACTGGTTCTGTTGTAACATACCTGTACTGCAGGTTTTGAAGTGTAAGACTCAAAATATGTCATTATATAGTGACACCAGTCCTCATATCATCCCAGTAATGTGTCAGACAAATGCAAGATTTATGACGAACAGACCAGAAATATGAACCACACATGTAGACATTCAGCGACACTCTGCCCAGTTGAGAAGTATGTTCTGTAGGAGTTGCCACTGTACTATACAGGTGAACAGCAATTATGTGTACATAGGTGCAGTGTGTGCTACTTGAAGGCCCATCACCTACTAACACTACTCACATATCACAGAGGTGTATATAAGTTGTAACAGGAAGTGGAAAGGGCTGCACTGCAAGATGTTGAGGGCCTGTCCAGGGGTGTGTATGTAGTTGTCTGACTGTATTGTGAATGTCACCAGTTGGCTATTGTGAGGTCTGTGTAATGCCTGTCTGCCACCTCACCTGTATGTGTGTTCTTGTGTGCGTGTGTGTGTGTGTGTGTGTGTGTGTGTGTGTGTGTGTGTGTGTGTGTGTGTGTGTGTGTGTGTGTGTGTGTGTGTAGCAGAAAACGGAATAGTGAAGGTATTAATTTACATATGTTGTCTTTCCTCGACAGGTGATCAGGGGGGTCGCAGTCCCTCCCACTCAGTATCTGATGTCAGTGTCTCTGCAGACTATGGCAATGATGACGGTCATATTCAGGCACAGGTGGTGTTGTCAGGGGCTGAATCTGTGCCATCGGTTGGCATCGCACACTCATCCACAATGTCCCCGCACACAGTCACAATGCCCCCACATGCCCTGTTCCCAGCAGCCACAAATGACAGACAGTTGGCAGGTGGTGGCATGGAACAGGCTAGTGTGGTGACTATGGCAGGTGTGAGTGTAGACACTCTCCATAGCCAGAGTGCAGGTGAGGTCCCACACAGGTGGTTGGCCATCGATGCTCGCAGGAGGACTGCTGCTCATTGAGACGCTGTCACAAGTGCCACAGCAGATGTCACCAGATGCATGTTGTGGGCTGTCATGGATGCACAGGCACTTAGTGAATGCAACACTAGACATAAAATATATACTCACAGTGGTGGATACAACTCTTCCTGGTTTATGTGGCGACATACGTGACCTTGTTGAAGCCACATGCCAAAATACTGAGGTCATGAATAGATGGTGGGGTGAGAACTTGGCAATCCTTGACCATGGTATATCAGTGCTTGAGCATACGTTGGGAGTTGGGCTTTGGCCATGTGGATGTAGGTCAGCACCAACATCAGCTGAGAGTCTTCGGGGCCATACACCTTCACACTCCTGTAGTGACAGTGACACCAGCACTACCAAAGGGGATTGCTGTCCACATCACAATGGAGCAGGCCATGGGCATGTGGTCCTGGCCAATCCTGTCAAGGACACAGATCCAGCAGACAGCAGTCACCATCAGGAAGCAGTACTGCATCTGGCCTTGGGCTTGGTGGTGCCAGTGAGACCCCTGGCAGGACCAGTTCACATGTCCGTAGCCAAAAACAGTGAACTGGACACCCTGCCATGTACAATCCACAGCTGTCCAACATACCCCTGTGTAGGGCAGCCACATGGCATGACTGTGTGCATACATACACACACACATCTGTATCACAGGCAAGTCACCTCCGGACACACACATCACCTCTGCACAGCCCATCTATAGGATACCCCTCCAAACACACACACATAGATATCAACTGTATGGCCCAACCTAGGTCTCTGGCAAGCCCTCACCACACCCTGTGCATATGATGATACCTGTGCCACATGCCTGTCATCCATACCATCAATGCAGGGACAGGCTAATATGGGTCTGATGCACAGGGTGAATACAGTACAGTGTAGCTATGTAATACTGTTTAAGGTGCTGTCTGCTTGCATTTGTTATGGGTACACATAAAGGTGCATGTACCTTATTAGCCATGATGTATTATTGCTGTTACTACCACTGACTGAATGTAGTCTGACATGCTGTATTCTGTTTATGTTTCAGGTGTCTGTGTGTCTGCAGGCTGTGACCCCGCAGACTTTACCAACATGGAGTATGGCAGAGTGGAAATGCACTGACCATTTCATAGCCAATGTACAGATTTATATGTACATTTACCAGGTGTGTATGCATGCAGCAGTGTGTGATGGACACTGTTGTCAGACAGTGTGACCTGGCATACATATCCCTTGCCACAGACAGGTAGCCTTCAGACATGTCACCTCAGTGTTGTGTAGTACCACAGGCTCATACATATGGAACAAGTTAATGGAGTACTGTCAGTAGGCCCCTCATGAGCTTAGCCAGTATATTGACTGCAACAGATTCAAGTGTCAACACCTATTGCCCCTGCCATTTCTTTCCCATACACTCAGTCCTGATGCAGCTGGTGAGGGCATGCATGGTACTGTGTATGACAGGTTTGTGGTATGCATTCCTGAGTTCACAGGGTAGAACAAGGAGACAAAATGGTACATCCTTTGCATAAACACAGGAAAGACTGACACAGGGGATGTGCATACAGTAACACAAAAACAGTTTGCAATGGGCAGATTCGTAAACCTATCCACTTTAATGTACTATAGTGCTTCATATACATGACATTCCCCACATAGATTACATGTGTGGGACATAACCCACTACCTCTTACAACATGTACCATTGTGAATGCCTTCATGGATGGTGAGATAACCCACCAGGAATAGAAACTGGAGTCATCTATTGCTCCTACAAGCCTCGACAAGTGATAGGGAACCAGACATTGTATCAGCATGATGTTTCAGTCAGGTATAATATCTGATGCTGGCATGTGTGTCAGTATGGTGTGACCTATCTGGCAACAATATCACATACATGGCCATTATTAGAAGACACAGACCATATCTGGGTTCCAAACATCCAGATATTCTGTAGACATCTGTACAGATGACTGGAATGGCCTGTATAGCAGTTTAACATGCTGCATGTGAGGCCGATGCCATTAACATGCTATATAAAGTAATGCCATCTGGCGGTGGTAAACAGGTGTGGATGGTATACACATCAAAATGGTATAACACACACAGGATATGATTCTCAACCCAATCACACACACACAAACACACAGTTGCCAGTATTGATATTTGAACCCCCCCCCATCTTGTTATTTCTACTATAGTGTTACACAGTCATCAGGCACGCGATGGAGCTTATATGAATTCACCTTGTCCCAAGGTACTTCTAAGGTGAATGACATTAGTAGGCCTTGTAAAGTAGGGTGATGGGAAGTATACAGGGTGGTACACAACTCAAAATGGTATAACCCACACTGGATATAATTCTCAACCCAAACACTCACACACAGTTGACAGTAATGAGATTAGGACCCCCACCTATCTTATTATTTGTACTACAGTGCTATGCAGTTATCAGATGTGCCACGGAGCTTATATGAATTCACCTTGTCCCAAGGTACTTCTAAGGTGAATGACATCAGTGGGCCTTTTAAAGTAGGGTGATGGGAAGTGTACATAGTGGTACAAGACTCAAAATGGTACAACCCAGACAGGATATGATTCTCACACACAAACATACACACCTACTTGCCAGTATTGACATTGGAACCCATACCTATATAGTGGTTTATACCTTAGTGTTACACAGTTATCGGATGCGCTACAGAGCTTATGAGGCTAACTGATCAAATGCACTGATAAGGGGAAATGACATCAGCAGGATTGATAAAGAAGGGCACTGGGTGGGAAATGTATCAAACTACTTCTTCTTACAAACATACACATTTATATACCCATACATACACATTTGCTGGATCTGAGATTAGAACCTCTGCCTAGCTAATGATTTGTACTATAGTGTTACACAGTTATCACACGTGCTATGGGGCTTACTGGGCTGACAACTGGCCTAAGGTGCTGATAAAGGGAATGACATCAGCAGGGCACTAATGAAGTAGGGCACTGGGTGGGAAACTTATCAAAATACTTCTTCTTACAAAAGTACACACACACCTATTCTCTCACACACACATTTGCCAGATCTGAGATTAGAACCCCTGCCTAGCTAGTGATTTGCACTATAGTACTACACAGTTATTGCACACACACACACACACACACACACACACACACACACACACACACACACACACACACACACACACACATATGCAGGTGATGTGATATTATAAACCCAACCTTAGTACTGTTACACAATGGGTCTCACCTTTTATGCTGGCATGTGCAACTGTTTACAACTGGTATACCACTATCCACAGCAGGACCTCACTCTAAGCCATTCAGGGTATCCGTGTGTGTGAGACTCACACTGTCTCTGTCCCCCTGTGTCTCTCTCTATCCCTGTCTGTCTCTCACTTCCCCACATCTATGTGTGTGTATACTTGACATATGTTATCGGTTGCCCATATATATGTGTGTGTATCTCACGCAACAGATACAGATATATCACATATGGGCCACCTACAGCTAGCTGAGGGTAATCCTGTCTGATATGTGTGTGGGGACAGTTGAGGTGTACATAGCTGTCTGCATGCACAGACATATATACACAATACAGTCATATATTCCAATGTGGATTCTAACATGTCCTGTGATTCTCTAAGTTTAGGAGCATGCCCAGTGTGACCTTCTATAGTTAGAGTGGGACTCCATTCCAGAGATAGGTGTACTCTAGTCCAGGGTTTTCTGTGCTACAGCCATACCTCTCAGGAGTGCACAGGACTTTTCTCAGGGTACTGGGTGTGTTTAGCAAACATTTTTGATATATCTCTAGTCTGACACTGCAATGTAGTGTGTCATTACCTAGTGCCAGACATCCTCAGATCATCACAGTGCTTTACCAGAGGAATACTAGTTGTATGATGCACAGACCAATATTATGATGGTAGCTATGTACATTCTTGCCCAACAAGGCCATTTGTGAGATGTGGCTACAGCCAGTTGAGTAATGACACTCTGTGTAAACAGTCCAGCAACCTGGTGATATACTGGTTGGGGATTTCCTGCTTGTGTGGTATCTTTCTAACCTGAGATGTCATATCCTTGTGTGGGCATACCTTTCACCTGTACATTTTTTGGCAGGTTGTCCAGGTGTTTGGCTAGAGGTTTCATCCAGTTTACATAAACTTGTGTTGTTATGGAAAGTTAGTTACATATAATTGAAGAGTGATGTTACACAGCAATGACAGACATTACTGTTTCAGACTACATAACCTTCAGACAATTCCCACTACTGCAAACACCTCACCCTACCAAATTTCTCAGTATGTAAGGGTGATATTTACAACACATGCCTATCATTGTGCCTTTGTTCCACTTTTATTTCTGCCCTTGTCAAGACAGCTTGCTGTCAGAGGTTAGGAGTGATGTGTGTGGGTACAGAGTGCATTCTACTGTGCAGGCATATCCATTATATGTAAAAGCAAACATAAGAAAAAAATGATTATTTTGAATAGCCACTGGCAACAGAACCAAAAAGCATTTATATTCACAAAAGCCTTGGCACCTCATCCACACATCCTTCAAGATGTCCCTTATATGTGTAGTATATTTCACATAGCACTGTGACTTCCAGGTATGTCAGTGGCAGAGCAGTGAGTGTCACTGACATGCATAACAGCTGGCACTGCAGTTATCTGCACATGGCCCCGTCAAAGACAGCACTGTACCTAGGACACTACAAGATGACTGCCAGGTGAACATGCTGGCCAGATCCAGACAGTATTAACCACACAAACACATAGCTCATTGACCCCTGCATATTGTGGACAGGCAGCATGTCTTCATGTGTATTAGTACAGCCCTGCCTATGTGTGCTGTGCTGCTATTTCCTTGCAAAAATACATGTTACTGCATCTGTGTGGGTATATGGGGGGCATACCTGTCAACTGCACACATTTGCACTGACTGTGCTGATATTTGCTTTATATTTGGTTCCATTTACCATACTATTGTGCCCTGTCTTGGGGACTAGAGGCATATCAGTAAAGAGCACAGGTCAGATTGTAATGGCATACATTTCAGTTTTAGACTTCTTACCCTTCATAGTCTTACTGCAACTTCGGGTCCTGCTGTGCTATCACTGTGTGAGTCTGTAGGGGGTTATTCAACATTGCCGTGATTTGTGTGCCTTTACCAGACATTTCTTTGTGGTTTTATACAACTGACTTGCTGTGTGGGTGTGAGGGGTTAGTATGGGATCCCCACACTGACATCCATGCCTGTGACCTATGACCCACAGTTAGTTGTCCCCACACATATACTGCAGTGGGATTTGCCACCTTGGGTACTACTGCATAGAGTGTGGAGGCCAGTTTTGGCCAGACATTTATTTTTGTCCCACATAGCTGTCAGTTGTGTACTGCTATCCCAGTAGGCCACCCCATTCCCTTTCATGCATTCAGCATTACCGCAGATACGCTAGCAAAACATACTAATCCATTCATTTATTGTTAAGAAAACTGACTTACTTTGTGCTTGAGGCAGTTGTGAGGATGGTGTTTGAGGGCCACCTATGTTGGATGCACACAGTACACTGCCTAAACATGGTAAGTTACAGGCAATGTGATGTGTGTGTCATCCATTTTACTGTGTGTGTGAGTCAGAGAAAGGTGTCAGTCCCTGGGGTCCTTACAGTGTCAGTGTGTGTGCTATGTGTTGCCTCTTTGCCAAGGCCTGAGCATACTGGACATGCCTCTGTCTGCCTACAGGAGCAGGCTCAGGGGCCTCCTCCTCTGAGTCCCTCTGTGCCTGTGGGGACCATAGCAATGGTGGTTGGCTGTGTAGCCCTTTTCCGTGCTGTTCCTGCTGCAGCTTTTTCCATGGGATCATATTGTGTAGCATGGCACATACTATGAACATGTGTGCACATGTGACTGGAGAGTATTGCAAGGCTTCACCAGATATGTCAAGGCAGTGGAACTGTAACTTGAGCATCCCAAACACATGCTCTATAATGATCCTGGTCTGTGCGTGTGCCTCATTATGGCGTTCTTGTGTGAGTGTGTGTGCATTTCTGATGGGTGTCATCATCCACAGCTCCAGTGCATAGCCAGCATCCTCCACCAGATGGCCATATGGGATGCCCCCACTGGCAAATGCCTGTTACAGCTGTGATGATTACCAGATGTGGAGTCGTGATAGCTTCCAGGGCTGCCAGCACACACATTCATGATAATGCCCTGGGCATTGCACATGAACTGGCAGTTGATGGAGGGGAATCCCTTGTAGTTTATGTAGATCCTACCATGTTCACCGGGTGGTGGTTTGATGTGGATGTGCGGGCAGTCTATGGCACCCAGTACCTCCAGGTATTCTGCTACATGGTGGAAGAGATGCATATTGCTGGTCCTCTCCTCATGGGTGTTGGGGAAATGAATGTACTCATCGGCATGTGGTATCATGGCATCCAGGAACTGGTGGAGTACCCTGGATGTATATGCTGTGAGACCCCCATGATGTCCCCATTAGGTCTTTGGAAAGTACCTATAGCTAGAATTCTTAAGACTACACATACCTTGGTATCCACTGGGATGGGTACCCCTCTGTTGGCTCTAGGTCTGAGTTGAGGCCAGCACAGCTCAGTGATTTGCTGAAGTATGTCTCTATTCACCCTGTAGCACTCTACTATCTCCAGATCATGTAGCCCCTGGTAAGTAACCCCTGGGTCTGAACACTCTTCTCCTCCTCCACGGTCTGTGGCAGCTGTCAGCATTATCCTCCTCTCCACCCTCAGCCTCTAGCATATACTGATGGATCAAAGCAATGGCAGCACTTAACATTTTTCTAGTTAAAATTCCCCCACATGTGTACACCAGTGGTGCAGAGATTGTGGGAAAAAACAGACTGAAGGTGTTTCCATAGTTTATACTGTTGTGCTACAGATGCTGCCTGTATAATTGGCTGACTATGATACATTCCACCTACTAGTTATGTAATTTGTTGTTGATTGCTTTTATTCTGCTATTTTCCTTTTTTTCCCTTCCCATTTCCTTCCCTTTTAAGCCCCGAGGCATGCAGCGCAAACCCGGTGCCCAAATGTAAACATTCTTGCTATTTCCGTTTTTTTTTTTTTGTTTGTTTTAGACCAGGTGAGCACTGTGCAAACCCATTTAACTAATGTAAACACAAAGAAATATCCCACTCTGGATGCGAACATGTTCTTCATTTCATGGAATAAGTCAATACAACCTCAGACACACACCCTTGTTTAGCTGTGCTTAGCTAAGCTTATCTGTGCACCATAGGGCTGCAATGTGCTTACAATATACCTGACATACCCCCTTTTCATAGGTTCATAGGTTGGTACTAGGCTATTGGCCCTAGGGCCTATACAAGCCTAGCCATAACAATTCCCTGGCTATTTCTTCCCAGAGTATTTACTTCCCTGGTCCCCTGTCTAGTAGGGTGACTGACATGATCCTCAGGGTGAATTTCCTATCTCCCATCCAATCATCAAGGTTCCATTTGAAGAGAGCCAAAGAGGCACTCAGCTTGACATGTATGGGCAGTCTATTCCAGAGTATGAGGAGTCCCTGGGTCAGGAACCTATCCCTCCAGCATGTTTTGTTCATTGTGATGACTAGGTTTATATCCCTGGAGTGTGTGGATCTGAGTGTAGCACGTCCAACAGCTCTGGGTTTGACATGGCCTTGTCTGTTAAGCAGAGATTGCCTCTGAGTAGGCGATATGCGACAGAGTATAGCTGGAGTTTTTTTAGATGGTCAGCATGGGGCATCTGCTTTAGGCTTGTGATTCTTTTAGTGATGCATTTCTGTGGCCTTTCCCATTGTTGCAGATGTCTTGTGAGGTACATACCAAATGGGGCGTTGTACTCTATAATGGGTCTAATGAGGAATGAGTACAGTGGGACAATGACCTCCTTTTTTCTGGATGAAAAGCCCTTAGTGATGAGGTGTGCCACATAGAATGATTTCCTGACTGTTGTGGTGATGTGGTTATCGAAGGTGAGACCACTGTCCACCTGTGTCCCTAAATCCCTTATCACACTTTCAGTGTTTAGTGTACTGCCACCTATGTGGTAATTCATGGGTACATGTTTTTTTCCCAAAGGGGATAAATATATATTTTTAGGCATTGAGTTTGAGCCCATGGCTCTGGCACCAAGCATCTGTTTCTGTAAGACCCTTTTGTAGAATATCCACACCATTTTGGGGATTCAGTAATCACTCCCAGTTTGCAGTCATCTGCAAACTTTGTTAGACAGAGTCCCTTAGTGCTGGCCTGTACTTCAGAGAAGTAGATGGCAAACAACAGTGGTCCCAGGACTGAACCCTGAGGTACTCCACTTGTCACTTGTCTAGAGCTGGATTTTGAGTCTGCTACTTTTACAGTGTGGGTTCTGTCAGTAAGCCAGTTGGCATCCCATCGAGTGACGTAGGGATTAATACCCAGCTTAGTAAGTTTATCTATGATTCCAGAGTGGGGGATGGTGTTGAAGGCCTTGACAAGGTCCATATATGCTGTGTGGACTGTGTTGCCCTCATCCACGGCTCTGGAGACTGATTCGAAGAAGTCAATCAGGTTGAGGAGACAAGATTGGCCCTTTATGAAACCAAATTGGATGGGGTCCAGTGTTTGAAGGTATCCAATGTCTTTGTTTATAAGTTCCATGATAATGAGTTCCATGGCTTTACTGATCAGGCTCATCAGACTGATGGGACAATAGTTCCCGGGATCCAAGGTGGATCCCCCCTTTTGGAGTGGGATAACTATAGCTGTGCTCCACTCCTTGGGCATGAAGTCTGAGGTGAGGCTATGATTAAACATGCACTTATGTGAGGTGCCAGTTCATTTTGTAGTTCATGTAGTACACAGCCCGGGATGTTGTCTGGTCCCATGGATGCTGTATTCTTAGCTTTGGAGAGTGCATGTTTTACCTGTGTGGCCATGATTACTGGAAATTGGCAATCTTTTGGTTTTGAGATAGGCCCTTTAGGGGATGAGAGGGGGCTGAAGTTGGCACTGAATCAATCTGCCAGGATATTGGCAATATCATTGAGATCACTATATTTAATGCCATTCTGTTGTAGCCCAGAGCAGATCTGAGCATTGCTATTTAGATTCTTGACATAACTATAGAATGCCTTGTGGATGTCCTTGGAATCTTTGGCAATTTTATTTTTGTAACTAGCTTTGGAGGATTTTCTGAGGGATCTCAGCTTCTTACTGAGGCTGGTAAGGGAGTATTTTGCATCCTGGGATTTTCCTCTTTTCTGCAACAGTTTCTTCCTTCTGTTGTATAGTTTGTTTATGGCAGATGACCACCAGATTGGCTTCCTTTTTTTGGAGGTGAATGTCTTGGTTCTATTTGGAATGGCACGATTCATGTGCGAGTGGATGTGCTTGTACATTGCCTTAGTGTAGGATTCAGCAGTTGAACTTTCAGTTCCCATTTGCATGGGTGTCATGAAGTTTGTCACTTCTGACTTGAGTAGCATGAAGTTAGCTTTGGAGAAGTTTTTTATGGAGGTCTCCCTACTGGGGGGTGTGGGTGGGATGTGGATGTCAAGGGTGATTAGCTTATGGTCAGACCTGAACAATGAGGCGGTGACTACTGGTTTGGAGCATTGATCTCCCACATTGGTAATGACCAGGTCTAGGATATTTGAGCCCCTGGTGGGACTATGGATTAGTTGACCCAGGGCATTGGAATTTATGAATTCCAAGAACCATTCGGTGAAGGTGTTGGTACCTGAGTAGTTTTCCCATTTAATGGCAGGGTAGTTGAAATCACCCAGTATTAGGGTGTTTGGTTGTATCTTAATATTTTCCAGTATGTTTAGAAAGGTGTAGTGAGAATCTTGGGGCATGGTGGGGGATCTGTAGCAAGTTACAATTTGGATTGCAGTCTTACCTAGTGTTAGTTGCACCTAATGAATTTCAGATACATGTCTGTTGCTCCTTCTAGTTACATGATCATGCTATAACACATACAGAGTTAGGTGCAGTTTGGCACTTAGAAGATTTTTGTGATTCAGTAAATTTCCCCTTATTTGCATACCCCACTGCATTCGCCCATAGTTACTGCACTAACAGAGCCTTTCTCCTTGACAACCACTGTTCTCTGGTATTGTTTTGATTCTTCATGCCATATACTATAATGGAAAAATGCATATTTCCCTTAAAATTTAATTTTCACATTTTTTTTTTATTTTTGGCACCACAATTCCATTTGCCCGCAGCTGCCCTATGCTTAAATTTCTGAGATCGCCAAAAAAAACTTTGCATTTTATAAAAATGAAGCAGTTTTCCATGTCAATTGTGATATATTTGGCCATTGGCATGCCTAAAGACTATTGTGAAGATAGGTGAAGGCTGCCAGCCTAGCCAGATAGAATTTTGTAGATAATTCTGTCATTTGTAAACAATGTAAGCCACAGGCTTGTTCTCTTAAATGTGAAAAGACTGCATTGTATATAGAACTGCAAAAATGTAACAACAGTGCACTCTGCTGTAAGAAAGATAAGTCAAGCATTTCATGACTGTCTTTGATGTCAAAATTTGGAGCTGATACATCTAAAGGGAGGTATCCTGCCTATTGTTTTAAGATCAGAGGTAATGGCTAAAATTTGCATGTATAAATGGCCTTTATTGCTCTGGTTTATGACCAGGTGTAAAGAATGTAAACACCAGAGAAATGTTAAGAATGATGTTATGTGAAGCAGCTCTGTGTTATCAATTTAAAGAGAGAGAATCAGAGAGCTCAGAGCATTTTGTCTTGAGAACATCCATCACCAGCACTGCTTTGTTCTATATGTAAGTTATTTAGAACTGTGTTTTCTCTTAGATATAACTAGGAAATAGGAAGAGTAGACTAGTTTGTTTATCTGTGATGTCAGAACTTTTCTACAGTATTATTTTAAGTATTTCTCTGTGATCTCTGAATCTTTGACTAGCACTGTGTAGTAAGAAGTATTGCCTTGTGTTTTTATTATTTATTACTAAATATTTTTAAACCTTTCAATGCTGGCTGTTTTATGTAGAGTTAATTTAAGCTCTAGAGTACATTGCATGCATATAGTGATACTGTACCAAGTCACTCGAATAAGCCTTGACTGTTCAGTCACACTTACCATTTGGATAATAATATTGCACAGTAATAATTGGACACCCTTTCAGAAGGGCCTTTGAGTAGCTGATATTAGTGAGTGGTGGCAGCTGGTACTACTTTTTAGACTGGGTAGAAAAGGGGCACAGCTGGAGAACCTGTGCCAGCTTTCCCCAGGAGTGTCTGTGTGGTTGTATGTGTGTGTGTGTGTGTGTGTGTGTGTGTGTGTGTGTGTGTGTGTGTGTGTGTGTGTGTGTGTGTGTGTGTGTGTGTTAGCTATGTGGGCAGGGACATGAAGCACTGGTTGGGCTGAGAGGGTGCTGGAGGTTTTAGCTTGCCTAGTAGGCTGACATCTGGACCCTATAGCTGTGCCAGTGGGGAGTCTTATTGGGGACCTGGAGAGAAAGGGAGAAACCAGCCCCAGACTGTCTGTGATCTCTGTGTGCTCTTAAGGGAAATTGTACTTTACTGTGTGTATTTATTATCCTTTCCCTATATGGATGCCCCTCACTGGTGTTAGTGGTGAAGATTGAGGCTCCTTGATTGCTGGGCCAGGGCATGGGTGTCATAACTACAGTACATGCTTTTTTGGAGCTGTCAGGCTTCCGTTTTGTTACTTGCAGAAATGCATTCGGTTAGTAACTGAATACATTTCTGCAACTAACACTGTTCTTGCATGGATACCTGCCTTCTTGCTGAATCACTAATTCACCTCGTTTGCATGATTTTCACCAGCAAATGAGGTAATTAGCATTTTGCACTGGTTTCCATGCAAGAACAGTGCATTCAGGCTTGTGCACATCAAAACACTACTTTATTTGATCGCTCAACAGCCATATTCCATGCAGGAGCAGCTACACTTTCTGCATGGAAAATTTCAGTTATTGAATCATGGGGACTGTGTAAATTCATTCCTGTTTTAGTGACCATCTCTCACCAGTGTCAGTGGTGAAGATTGAGGCTCCTTGGTTACTGACATGAGGTAAAGAGAGGCCATCACATCCTCATCTACCTTAATCTATTGGCTAGTAGTTTCCCATCTGCTTGAGCCCATTCCTGCTAGGTAGGCTTTTTCAGGTAGTGATAGGCCCTATATTGCGGTGCTTAATTACGTTGCAGTTTTAAATGTTTCTATCTCTGAGTCACTTGGGCATCCTTAAATATTTGCTATTTTAAGAGAATAAACTCCTGCTCTGCTTTTGCTTCCAACATACCAACATGGGCATCAACTGTGCCCAACAGCTTGGCTTTGGCAGCTATACAAAGGCCCTTCAATGTAAATTTAAATGACTCCTACCATGTAAACATCAGCACTGAGCAGACAGGGCTATGCTTAATGTAAAGGTCTACTTCCTGCCAAATAAATAACAATATCTCTTGGTCAGTCAAGATCAGATGGTCCAGACTCCATAGTTTTACTGGTTTAGTTTATGAGATATGCTGTTTAACGGTAAACCCAACCCCCTTATGGTCAGTAATAGGACCACTTCCACATTATCTGCTTTATCCTCTAAATCATGGGGTAGTAGGAAATAATGCAGCCTACTGCTATGCTCTCCAAAACAGACAGTAAAGGTGAAACCTGGGTCCATAGGGAAAAAGAACTACCAGACATCCTTTGGCCCTTGCACTTACATACCTTTTAGTACTAACTTTTGCAAATAAATGCATCTTTTAGCTGTAGTCTTTGTGCAGTATTGTACCAACTCTAATACTGCATTGAAGTTCCTCTAAGGTTAAGGGTAAGGGTACGTGATTAAAAGATTCCAGGGATGGCCAAAAATTGGCATACAATTCTTGTTTGTCCTATTTGGGACCATACCATGTGATTCTTTATCTGTCTGATAGGTGTTTCAAACTTAGTTGTGGCCCATCATCCCTCAGAATCCATGAAAGTGTTCAACAACTCCCAGGCAAGCCTAGGGAGTATGAAGATTGCTACCCCCATTTTGCTTTTTGAGCCAGGTCAATCACCTTATGTCCCTTTAAGATTTTACCCAGACAATACAATGTTTCTTGCTAACTTTTAGTTCTTGCATCATACTTGTCCCTAAGCCATGCATGAAAAATATTTCTCTTTACTTTGGAACAAAGTCCTCTAACATTTAGGGGAAACAGTGTTTAATAGTAACATAACCCAAAGGTAGAGAGAATGTCCTCTAAAAATCAAATACATCCAAATAATAAAATCCCAGCACTGTATCATACTTATCCCTAAGCCATGCTTAAAAACATTTCTCTTTACTTTGGAACAAAGTCCCCTAACATTTAGGAAAAAACATTTAATAGTAACATAACCCAAATATAGAATGTGCTCTAAAAAACAAATAAATCCAAACAATAAAATTGAATGCAATAACTATTAACAGTCAGAGTGATATAAAATATTCCGATAAGCAGATATACCACCTGATACATGACCTGTGTTGCTAATGGCAATAAACCAACTTGTCCAAATGCGAACAGTTTTGCAACTCACTCATAATGACCAGTCTGTTGAAGTGGTTTCCAGAGTGAGTGGGATCTATCCCTGAATGGAAGCCAAAGCACAGAGCAGCTCAAGTCGTATGCCCCTTTTGCTTCCCCTTTTTTTATATGGATTTCACATTTTATGTATAATTACCCTGAAGTGTCTTCTTCCCCCAAGAGTTGCTGAAGAAATTATGTATTGTCAGTACTGATAGCCTGCATTTACCTGGTAACTTGTCTGCTGATGAACAGTCTGTTGTAGAGTCTTCTTTTCCATGTGCATCTGTTGAGGACAAGGAGGTTATTTGCAGACTTTCCATTTGTGCTACACTTGTATCTGTCTTCTTGAGGTGAATAAATCTCATGTTGTGGGATGCTGCTTCAGCAGCTTGATCTCCTTATCTTGGTCCACCTCTGTTAACTAGAGGGTTGGAACTGAAGATATCTGAAAAGCCGAAACCAAACGAAGAAAGTCCACCTTTGCTGGTATGTTCAGATTTCTTCATCATTAACTGTTTGATTTCTGCTGTCTTCAAAGAACTGGCTTATAATATCTCATTCACTCCAATGGAGCTCAGGAAGTTTGCACTGTAACCTCCAATGGGCAGAGTCTAAGCCTTTTAATACAATCAAATTATGCCCTCACATTTCAAACAAATGTTCATATTTCTGGAACCACAAGGGTCATGAAAGAAGTATAAATGGCAAACTCTTTGACACCAATTATATTTATAGTGGTACTATTCTTTAGGTTCTAGATCTTAAACCAAATTTTATATGTCACAGTAAATGCAGTAACTATTAGATTTGCAATATTTTGTAAAGAACTTACACTATCTCAATAACCACTCAAGTTACACACATACTGCCAGCAGCATTTTATTCATCTAGGTCAGTGCTTTCATATGAGGCTAAGGAATTCTGCCTGTGCTACTTGGTTGTTGAAATATTTAGAAAAATGTGAAAATTATATCTATGTAAATTAATGTCATAAAAACAACATTTAATATCTAATTATCTGCACTAGATAAAGGTCAGATATTAATGCGGTAGAGTTTGCCATTGAGTAAGCTGTAAGATGAAATATGTTAAAACCTTGTCGATAACGTAGTTTTGGAATTATTGATGCAAATGCGAACAACCGATATTTGATGCCTAGAAGCATCAGTAGGAGTTAACTGCAGATGTACCTGGAGGCGTCTCTTGGATGTAATAAGATGCAGTATACCAACTTTTGATCTCACACTGTTTGCATATCCACCATGATACAAGATCCATGACAGTCTTGAAAATGATTTAAAAAAGCTGTGCACCCAAATCCTTTGTCCTTAAAGGATCCATACAGCAATGTGACAGTTAAGGAAACAAGAAATAGGGATTACAGCTTACAATACACTGCTGTTCATGTATTAGGTTAAAAAGGTTGAGTTTTGAGGAATAGAGCTCCACATTTATGCAGCTGCCATGTCGCTTTTCGGTTTTGTCCCCAACTGTAAGCATTTTTGTATCATGATGGATGCTTATGCCTTACCTCATCTCAATGTTTTTGTTTGTCTACAGGGACTAAGAACATTCACATTCCAAAGGCCCAGGGTTCTGGCTTCATTTTGACAAACTGGAGCCTTATGCATTTAAAGGTGACCCTTAACAATACAAAGATTAGCAATTATTTAGTTCCCCACTCCATACCTTGTGTCACTCTCCACAGTGTAGTGTAGGAGGGTATCTGGATGGCCTAAGCCACATATACTCCCTGCCACCTTCAGCAGTTGATATACACACCTATGTCAAAGCAGATGGTTGCAGTACCTCCCATCTGCATAGATTTATTTAGTGGAGGCTAGCATCATCAACCTGTTCATGTCAAGCGCAACTGATCTAGTGCTGTGCATTTGCTCCCTGCATACACTGCTGTGTATCTTCTCCCTGCATACAGTGTTGTTTATCAGGTGCCTGCATACAGTGCAGTGTATCTTCAGCCTGCATACACTGCTGTGTATCTGCTGCCTGTATGTAGCGCTGGCATCTGCTCCTGCATACAATGCTGTGTGTCCTCTTCCTGAATACAGTGATGTGTATCAGGTGCCTGCATACAGTGCTGTGTATCTTCTGCCTACATACGGTGATGTTTGTCAGCTTCCTGCATGCAGTGCTGTGTATCTGATCTCAGCATATAGTGCTGTGTATCTCCTACATTCATATACTGGTGTTTGTCAGGTGCCTGCATTCAGTGCTATGTATTAGATGCCTGGAAGCAGTGGTGTGTATTAGCTACCTGCATACAGTGTTATGTAAAAGATGCCTGCATTTATTAGGTATTTATATTTCAGCAGTCAGATCATTTCCTCTCCCAAGCATGAGCAAACCAATGTCAGACATTCATCCGATACTTCCCACCCCATATGGCTGAAACATTTCCTTGGTAACTATTCAAACTCAAGTCATCTGGGCTGTACTCTTGGATTTAATCCTGTAGCCATAATGCCATTTTTTTCAATGCTGAACTATGTAGGTAGCAATCTTTTTTTTTTCTTTATTTTAAATAATCATTACTTCATCATATGTAATTCCACCTTAGTAACCTACGTAACTTAGCAAACATGAAAGCTACCTTATCAGGTAGTGGACTATGAAGAAGAATACCAAGCAAATTTTTTTTCCATTTTTTTTTTGGGTAGAGTGGGGGTTGGGGGCTCTTGGAGCACTTTCGTTGTTCATAGGAGAGAAGTTTGTTTTTTTTTTTTGTCAAGGTTATCTTCAAATATTTTAGTTTTAATGTGTGCTTTAGATGTGTAATGATCCAAACATTTTTTGGCAGAGTCAAATATAAACAACAGGGCATTTAAAATATATTATTCAGGTTTCCATAACTATGGGGATTTTTTCTTTAAAACTGAGAAGATGAACAATTGCATTTCAAGCCCTTGCACAACCAACTAGTCCTTTTATCAGCTGTGATGTCCTCATTGAAGAATCAACTGCTGGACAAGGAATGAATGAATAAAACAATGTAGTTAGATACTCCTTCATACAGAAAAAAAGCTATTTGAATAATATTTAGGTGAACCAATTAGCATTAAATCATTTTGCTTCTCCTCCATCTATTTGTCATTTACTGTATCTGCTAGCATTTTAATTTGTTTTTCAAGTGCTGCAGATTTTGCTTGTTATCTTATCCCTTAGGTTACTACATTTTTCTGGATTTCCCAGTCTCTGCTTGAGTGACAAAAACACAACAAATCAATTTTAAAGCAAACAAATAACCAGTTACATAGGCCCACAGCTATTCATTACATCAAAGTTATACATATCAACAACAATTAATATTTTTCAAGGAAGTCCTTACATTTATAGGTTCATAGGTTCATAGGTAGATACTAGGCTATCAGCCCTGGGGCCTATACAAGCCCAGCCAAAAAGGTACCCTGGCTTTTGCCACCCAAGAAAATTATTTTCCTGTGCCACTGTCGAGCAGAGCCACAGAGGTGATCCCTGGGGTGAATTTCCTATTTCCCATCCAATCATCAAGATTTTTCTTGAAGAGTGTTAATGAGGAGCTTTGTTTGATATAGATAGGTAGTTTATTCCAGAGTGTGGGAAGTTTCTGGGACAGGAATCTATCCCTCTGGCATGTTCTGTTTATTGTGGTGACAAGGTTTAGGTCCCTAGAGTGTGTAGCTCAGAGGGATTGGGATTTCTTTAAGTGGAGCATGTCCAACAGCTCTGGGTTTGACATAGCTTTGTATGTTAGGCAGAGATCACCTCTGAGTAGGCGATATGCGAGGGAGTAAAGCTGGAGTTTTTTGAAACGCTCTGCGTAGGGCATGTGTTTGAGGCCGGTAATCCTCTTTGTGAGGTATTTCTGCGGCCTTTCCAGTTGTTGTAGATGTCTTGTGAGGTACATACCAAAAGGGGCATTGTACTCTATAATGGGTCTAATGAGTGATGAGCAGAGGGGAACAATGACCTCTTTTTTTCTGGATGAGAAACCTTTTGTGATGAGGTGTGCCATGTAGAAGGATTTCCTGACTACTGTGGCGATGTGATTATCAAAACAGAGACTACTTTCCATCTGTGTCCCAAGGTCTCTTATCACACTTTCAGTGTTAAGTATACTACCACCTATGTAGTAGTTCATGGGTACAGAGTTTTTAATAAAGGGGATGACAATGCACTTTTTGGCATTGAGCTTGAGGCCATGGCTTTGACACCAGGCATCTGTCTCAGTGAGGCCCTTTTGTAGGATGTCCACATTGTTAGGAGTTTCGATTATGGCTCCTAGTTTGCAGTCATCTGCAAACTTCATTAGCCAAAGACCTTCTGTGTTAGTCTGTACTTCAGAGAAGTAGACACCAAACAGGAGAGGACCCAGGACTGAACCCTGTGGTACTCTACTTGTCACTGGTCTGAAGTCGGATTTGGAGTCTGCTACTTTCACAGTGTGGGTTCTGTCAGTGAGCCAGTTGGCAACCCATCTTGTGACATAGGGATTTATACCTAGTTTAGTGAGTTTATCTATAATTCCAGAGTGGGGGATGGTGTTGAAAGCCTTGGCAAGATCTAGATAGGCTGTGTGATCCACCTTACCCTTGTCTACGGCTTTGGTGACTGCTTCAAAGAAGTCTATCAGGTTTAGGAGACATGATCTGCCTTTTACAAACCCGAACTGGGTGGGATCCAGAGTTTGAAGATTACCAATGTCTTTGTTTATAAGTTCCATGATGATACGTTCCATGGCCTTGCAGACCAAGCTCGTCAGGCTAATGGGGTGGTAGTTCCCGGGGTCCGTGGTGGCTCCCCCCTTGTGGAGTGGGATAACCATTGCTGTGCACCATTCAGCAGGCACAAAGCCTGAGGTGAGGCTATGATTGAACATGGTACTTAGGTGGGGTGCCAGTTCATTCTGTAGTTCATGTAGAACGCAGCCTGGGATGTTGTCTGGTCCCATGGATGCTGTGTTCTTGGCTTTGGAGAGTGTGGCTTTTACCTGTGTAGCTGTGATTACAGGAACTTTGCATTCTTCCTGTATAGAGATGGGCTCTTTAGGGGGTGAGAGGGGGGTAAAGTTAGCATTGAACCTATCTGCCAGGATGTTGGTAATATCAGTTGGGTCTGTATATTTAGTGCCATTGTGCTGTAACTCAGAGCAGATCTGAGTGTTGCCATTGAGATTCTTGACATAGCTATAGAATGCTTTGTGGTTGTCTTTAGAATCAGTGGCAATTTTGTTTTGTAACTAGCTTTGGAGGATTTTATCAGGGATCGCAGCTTCTTACTGAGGCTGACCAGGGAGATCCTCCACTCATGGGATTTTACTCTCTTTTGCAAGGTCTCTGTCTCTTTAAGTCAAGATTTATATGAATGGATAACATTAGAAGATCTTAGTTTTATAGTATGCAATTCTCTACTGCAAACATTTTTTTGCCATACTAATAAATTCAGCATGTGGGTTAACTTTACTTTCTCAATTTTTAGTAATTACTTTTCTGACTATAGCAAGAATAGACCAAAGAAGAGGCACTTGGGTTTTTGGAATTATCTCAGGAATCATGGCATTAAATAAAACTAAACATTTAGAAATATTACATCTATCTGACAAAAGCTCTGTGTAAGAATTTCCTAGTGAAAATTTTCCAATATAATGAAGATGCCGTTTTATCTGTAGATTTTAATACTATTTTCTTGTATTAATCAGAGAAGTCTTTATTATTATTTTTTGAGGAATAGTTCCAATAATAATTGTCTAAATATGTGAAATCTAACTTAAGAATTTTATAAATTTGTGACAAATATGATTTATTTTACATTGCATTATTATTGATATTTATTAAGAATTCCAATAATTTAGGGAACACTTTCTTGTCTAGGTTAATCTTATTTATCCCTGTGTTCACAAAGTCTCCAAATATTTGTAAAATGTACCAATTCTCAGAATCTTGAATGTATTTGGACATTAAATTTTTAACAGTATATATATATATATATATATATATATATATATATATATATATATATATATATATACACATAGATTCACTTTATAATCCTGAAATCCTGAAATACCGAATCTCAGAATTTCGAGACCATAAAGACGAAAACTCTAAATACTGAAATCCCAAACGTGTAAATTTTGAAATTGTGAATCTTACACTAACCAGACACCACACACATACACGCACACCTTCCCACCACACACAAACACACAAACCTACACTACATACAAACATGAGGGCAAGCACCCCTGCACCCCCCATGTGGGGGGCTGCTACCCCACACCCCCCTACTTAAATATACTAACTCCAGGGTCGCACTGCAGAGACAAACACACAAAAGCACCACCACACATCTACATTCTCCTTGCATACATACATCACAGTTACAACACACACTAAAGCCCCTCACCAACACTCTTAAACATACATACTTACCTGAACTTCCATTCAAACACCGCAACACCAGAAGTGGTACTTCAACATCTCCGAACATCGGTATTTTGCAATTCACGCTTCTGGAGTTTCGGTATTTAGAACTTTCAGTTTTATGATCTCGGGATTCTGAAATTCAGTATTTCAGAATTTTGAGATTATAAAGTGTTCCCATATATATCAGAACCATTTAAAAAATGATGACAATACATTAAGTTGCTTTGTTGTTTCAATACTAGGCATTTTGTTGAAGTTATAACTTTCTAATCAGTCAATTGAATATGCAATTGGAAACAGTGAAAATATTAAGTCTTTAATACAATGGTTAGAATATGTGAGCTTTTGGAAAGAGGAAGTGATGTTATTTAAATAGGTACTTTGAGAAGTGGGTATAATAATAATCAAATAAAACTATTAGGGATTATTTGCTTATGACTGGTTGTGATATTTTTATTATTTACTTATAATATTTCTTAATGTATTTGTTTCCATTTTGAATCATAAGATGAATTTATCCACAACACTATAATTTTTACAATTGCTGAAGTAGCATACAAATGAATATCAGGAAATACCATTCCACCACTATCCCAACAGTTTCTGTGCCAAATGAAACTCTTGATTTATTAAGATGCTAAAAAAATTAAGTAGAATGTTGTTTATCTTCTTAATCAAAATTTTTTGTTGGAGATAGTACTAAAGATTGCAAGATAAACAATACTAAGCATTAATTATTCTTCCATGGTAAAGAAGAATTTGTTCCAGTTTGTGACTAAACTTAAAATTGTATCAACAACCTATTGGAAGTTTGTATCATTTCTTTACTATTAGAAATAATGGTTATACCAAGTGATTTCATTTGCTTACTATTCCAATTGAAGTTAAAATATTTTTGTATGAATCTTTTTAATTTCTTATTAATTAATAATCTGCGTGTTTTATTATGATTACATCTTAAGTTCAAGATTTCTTCAAACTGACTCATAGAACTAATTATATGGTCTAATGAATTTTCTTGAGGACCCAGCCAATTACCTCATGTAAGAATGCTGCACACCTTGTCCCTATAAGGTGAACACCTTAACCACTATGCCAAACTCCCACCCTTGCAGACCTATTTATATTCTTTAACTATATAGATATGTACTTATTCTGATCTTTTGCTATTCCTGTTCATAGGATCATAGGACAATAGGAGGTTACTTAGGCTATTGGCCCTGAGGCCCTTATACTCCTAGCCAAGAGTTTAGCCCATGTTTAGACAAGTCAGCACCCACAGCCTCTGTCCAGCAGGGACACAGGTGGAATCCCAGGAGTGTATTTTCTGTTTCCAATCCAGTTATCCAGGTTGTGCTTAAAAGGGATAATGAAGTACTCAACTTGGTGCGGAGAAGGAGTCTATTCCACAGATGGGGGAGTCTCTGGGACACAAATCTGTCCCACCAAACAAGTCCTATTGATATCACAGACCAGGTTGAGGTCATGCATATGGGTTGCTCAAGTGAAGCTTGACTTGCGGATATGTAGCAGTCCCATCAAGGCGTGGTCTGAGATTGTTTTGTATACCAGAAAGCAGTCACCTCTGAGGAATCTGTATAAAACTGAGTGGAGGGACAGGGATTTTTGCCTATCTGTGTAGGGTAGGTGTTTGAGGCCCTGGATTCTCCTGGTAAGGAACCTCTGTGGTCTCTCCAGCTGCTGCATGTGCTTTGCAAGGTAGATGCTGAAGGGGGAGCTGTACTCAATAATTATCCTTATAAGGGAAGAATACAGGAATCTTATAACCTCTTTGTCACTAGATGAGATACCGTTACTTATGAGGTGGGTCATGTAGAAAGATTTCCGTACAGTGGAAGCAACATGGTGGTCAAAAGTCAGGTTGCTATCAACTTGGGTGCCCAGATCCCTCACTACTGATTTTGTACTTAGTACATTGTTATTAATGTGACAATATGTGGGGACATTACTCTCCTCAAAGGGGATGATGATGCATTTTTTGGCATTCAGCTTGAGGCCATATTTCTGGCACCAGTCATTTGTTTGGGTGAGACTCTCTTGGAGGACATCCACATCACTTGGGGAATTGATGACTGTGCCCAACTTGCACCTCAGAGAAGTATATCCCGAATACCTGAGGCCCCAAGTCCAATCCCTGGGGTATGCCACTTGTTACGGGTCTACTGCTTGAGGTGGCTTCCCTGTTTTGATTAGGTGGGTTCTGTCAGTGAGCCAGTTTGCTACCCATCTGATAAAATATGGATTTATGCCTAGTTGAGAGAGTTTATCTACTATGCCTGAGTGGGGAATAGTGTCAAAGGCATTGGCCAGGTCAAGGTAGGTGGTGTGCACCATCTTCCCCTTGTCCATGGCTTTGGTGACTGAATCAAAGAAGTTGACCAGATTTAACAGACATGACTCCCCCTTGACAAAGTCAAACAGTGAGGGGTCAAGTGTTTGGAGGTTGCCAATGTCCATGTTAATGAGGTCCATGATAATCTGCTCCATGGCCTTGCAGATCAGGCTAGTTAGGCTGATGTGTCTATAATTTCCTAGATCTATGGACACTCCACCTTTGTGTAAAGGGATGACAGTGGCTGTCCTCTACTTGGCTAGGACAAATTTGCTACTCAGGCTTTGGTTGAATAGGGTACCCAATGGTGCTGCAAGTTCATGCCTGAGTTCATGTAGGATGTAGCCTGGGAAGTTATTGGGTCCCATGGATACTGTATTTTTTGCCTTTGAGAGGGTAGTGATGACCTGTTCCCTAGATATAAGGGATGAGGGGAAGGTACTGGGAATGTCCTGATTTACTGATGGGGGGACAGAGGGGAGAAGTTTTTGCTAAATCTGTCAGCCAGTAGATTGGCTATATCTACAGCATTTGTGTATGTGGTGTCCTTGACCACCAGTTCAGAACAGATCTGCCTGCTTCCTTTGAGATTGCATACATATGTTAAGAAGGCCTTATGATTGTCTCTAGTAGATGTGGCCAATTTGGATTTGAAGTTGGCTTTACAGGATTTCACTAGTGCTCTTATTTGCTTCTTCAGGCTAAGGAGGGATTGCTTCCAATTGGGTACCTGCTCCTTCTTGGTCCTGGAGAGCAATTTTTTCCTTTTGTTATATAGTTTATATATTGCAGATGTCCACCAGACAGGTTTACTCTTCCTTGTGGAGGATGATTTTGTCCTGTCAGGTATTTCTGATTCCATGCATCTATATAAATGCTTGTGTAGCACTTTGGTGTAGATTTGGACATTAGTGCCATTACAGTGGGGGAGGGGCTGTAAATCTGTTTATACCATCCCTCAGGAGGTTGTAATCAGCATTGGAAGTTTTTTGTTTGACCCTAGCTAGAGGGTGGTCAGGGGAGATGGTGACTTGGAAAGTGACTGCTTTATGGTCGGATCTTACCAGGGAGGATGATACCTTAGGGGTGCTGCAGTGGTTACTCGTGTTAGTTAATACAAAGTCCAATATATTATCACCTCTTGTGGGGGTATCAACTAGCTGTTCCAAGGCATTTGCATTCATAACATTTAGGAATCTATGGGCATTTGTGTTCTGGCATGAGTAGTTTTTCCAATCTATAGTTGAGTAATTAAAGTCACCCAGGATCAAGGTAAAGGGTTGAATCTTGATAGATATGAAGAGATACAGAAAGGTGGAGTGGGCATCTTGAGTTAAATTTGGGGGCCTGTATCTAGCTATAATTTAAATAGGGGTCTTGTCAATGGTTAACTGCACCTGAGTGTCTCCTGTGTGTCATACTGTTTGACCAGCCTGGAGGTGTTTGTGTCTTTAATATATATTGAAACTCCACCTCCTTTGGCTTTGCTGTCCACATTTTGGGGTCTGAATGTATGATAGGATGAGTAGCCAGGTAAGGCTAGGTTGGTCTCCGCAGCTTTGAACCAGGTTTTTGTGCCTGCACAAATGTCAGCATCTTCCATTGTTAAGAATGCTTTTAATGAGTGCAGGTTCATGTTTAGACTCCTAGTGTTTATCAGCATGACCTTTAATTTGCATTTTGCTGAGATTTTTATGTTGGTAGTATCAACCTCATGATTTTTCCTAAAAGAAGCAGTATGGGTGAGGCAAGGGCCTTTATCAGAAGCCTGAAACTCAAGTGAGATAGATGCAAATGATCTCTAGCAAAACATCGTGGTCTGCCGATCATACCTTCCCAGGCTGTCAGGCACTGGATCCCCCTGGAATTACACCAGAAACTAAGCCAATTGTTAAAGTCAATCATTTTCTGTTTGTATTGAGGCATCATTCTGAGGGTTGGTAGAATGCTTCTTAAGGCTTGGGACATACCTGCCTAGGACACATATTCAGTGACCTCAATCATGTCTGTATGCATATAGTCCAGGGAGGTACGTCTCAATTCATTCACGCCAACATGGACTATGACAGAGTCATAACAGTACCTGTTGTTGAGAGACTTGAGTGCTTGTGTGATATGGCAGATTCTGGCACCTGACAAACAACTAACCGTGACTTTCTCCTTATCCAGTCTGGTGAGAGGCACATCTGTGTGTCTCACAATGGAGTCTCCTATGGCTAATATGTTGGGTTTATGGTTAGGCCTTAGTGGTTGTGAGACACTGGTGTGTGGACTATGCATGGTATGTGGTGTGGAGGGTTGTGGACTTCTCATGTGTTTTTGTCTGTGAGGTCTCCTTTGTTTGGGTTTGTTTTTGTTAAGAACCTCCACATATGTGGGTGTGTTTGGTGTAGTTTTTGGTGGTGTTTGAGATGTAGTGAATGTGTTGCCAACCTTCTCGGTGCCAGATATACTGGCTTGTGAGGGAGAGAGCCTAGACTCTAGCTTCTTTATGTAATTGCATCTCTCACAGATTGTGTTCCTTGGTCATAGTAGTAGATGCCTGTCCATGTACCTGAGGCAGTTGCTACACTGTCTTAGGATGCCCATATCAACCAGGTTGGCAGGAGAAACCTTAGGAAATTGTCCATCCATATTTGTCAGAAACTGAGGGAGAGAGGCCAGGGAAAGCTAAGGGGTAGGCCTAAAGCCCAAGTGCTCAAACTAAAACTAAGAGGCTTAGAATTACAGTTTGTATACTATGTCTTGTACTATTACTATTTTCTTAGGTTTTATATTTTAGCTATAATCCTAGTGTAGAGAATCATATAATATAACATTTATATTTACCCTTATATTTTTGATACTGTTTAATCTAGCACTAATGTTAGGATCAGTCCTATTTTTTTCCTTAAATGTTATGTCCAATAGTATCTGAACAAACATCTGAAAAATGTTCCCTTTTATTTATTTTATTTTATTTGATATTTGCTAACCATGCTATGTTTGACTGGGTAGAGTCAATTTTTATGCGGAAGCCCAGAGAGGAAAAAGTCCATCCACATAATCACATCAGGAGTCTAAACAAAATTATAGCGTGAACATTCAGAGTAAGTTGAAAAACATATACAAGCTAGGTAAAAAATATAGAAATAATAGTAATTTATAAGCAAAAAATTAGTACGTAGTTACTTCAGAGCAATTTGCAGTTGCTTAATTGTAGATTAAAGATTCAAACTTTCCATAATAAATAGTTCTGAGATATTAATTTTTGTTATCATTAAAAAGAGACAATAACAGAAAAACACAATCCTATTTTTTATCAAAAGTGTCATTCTATAAGTGAGTATATAAACTATCTTTTTGGTATATTGCAAGCATTCAGAATGATTTAATAACTGACAGTAGCTCAGAATGCAGTTCACTGCCTTTTGCTTATTATCTAACTTGTATTCATTGACATCTTAGCATATGATTCAAAATATTATCATTGTTTACTTTTAGACAGGAAGAAGTAACCCAAACAGTTCTTAGAATTTTCAGAATTCCCACAGCATCACAAAAGTGCTCATGACTCTAATTAAGCTGCTTCAAGCTGGTTCCCATGACAAGGGCTTGCAAATGAACGGTTTATCAGCTACAGTTCTCACAAAAACATTCACAAGTGAATCCAAGCCACCTCTACATTATAAATCAATCCCTCAAACCCTTCCAAACCACTAAAAATACAACAAAAAAATGTCAAAGTCTGTTTACCACTAAAAAGCTATTGTATCTAAAGAGATAATGATTCAGTAAGCACTATTTGTATGAGCTGTTTAGTATAAAGCAGACTGTCATGTTTTAAAGGCCACATAGCATATAAACTTGAATTAAAAGAATGACGTGTAATCCAGGTTTAACTTGTAAAAGTGTGACTGTTGCTTTAATTATATGATAACATTCCAATAATAACCTTTATATATGTAAGAAGCTATATTTTTATACTTTGTTTATAACATAGTATAAATTTCCTGGGTGTTAGTGCACGTCAAGTATACTATCCGTAGCAGGCATTTAGAAATATGTAATAACTAACAGTGGTTTGAATGCAAATCACTGCCTTTTGCTAATTATCTAACTTGTATTCTTTGACATTTTAGCATATGATTCAAAATATTATGGTTATTTACTTTTAGACCGGAAGAAGTAACCCAAACAGTTCTTACAATTTTCAGAACACCCCTGGTATCAAAACATTGCTCATGACTCTAAGTTGTTTCAAGCTTGTTTTCACGATAAGGCCTTGAAAATTCAGTTACAATTCACACAGAAATTCTCGCGAGTGAATCCAAGCTACGTTCACACCACAACCAATCCCTCAAACCCTTCCAAACTACCAAAAAAAAATCTCAAAGTATCCCAACCACTAAAAAAAAATTGCACACAAAGAAATAACATTTAATGATTCAGCAAGCACTGTTTGTATGACATGTTTAATATAAAGCAGATTGCCTTTTTAAAGGAGACATAGAATATGAACTTGCATTTTAAGAATGACAATTATGTATGATCAAGGTTTAACTTGTAAAAGTGTGAATGTTATGCTCATTATTTGATATCATCGCAATAGGAACTTTTATATATATATATATATATATATATATATATATATATATATAAAAAGCTATATTTTTTATGCTTGGTTTATAACATAATATGTCTTTTCATGGGTGCTATTGCATGTCAAGTATACTATCAGTAGCACACTACTGGTCCATTTAAGAATCCAGAATGTAGTTTAGCATGCCTATTTAGTGTCATTTGTTGCATCTTGTATTATATTTAATAGTAAATTACTCAACCATGCCAAGATATCAGAGTATGCCACCTAACGTAAGTTTCATCATAATAACAACTAACTTTTAATGAAATGAAATAGTTTAACCTTTTAAACTGTAAATAAGGATAAGTGGCTTTAATTTTATATATAGCTAAAAGATCAAACTCTAACATTTTAAAAAGGGAACCAGTAACCATTTGAACTAGGGAAATAAATAAATACATTTGTAAAAAGTAATGTTTAGCACCTGTTCACAAATATTCAAGCACATCTTTAAATTAATAAGAATTCACAACCATGAATATATTGATTCTCATTTGTCCTTCAGTTTTTAATTTTTTTGTCTTTTACTAACCAGCCATCTCGTGTTACATTTCTCTTCAAAGAAGTCGATAGATTCTAATCCATTTCTTCTGCTTTTTTTAGGATTTTATTTTTCTGTATAAAGTCCATTGAATCTCAAAGGTGTTAAAAATCTTATCTTCTGGAAGGTGAATCCTTATTTTTACTGGAAACGAGATCTGTGCTTTAATATTGTTTTTCTATAAGCTTTTAAAAGTGGCACACATGTTTTTCTCTTTGACATTGTCAAATCTTATAGTATTTTCTTTAAATTTAACTGGATAATTAGTCCTTGCAGCTTTTAAGACTAAATTCTTATCTTGACTTGTGAAAAATCTTATGATCACTGACCTTGGTGAAGGTGTTTTTTTAAGATGAGTTAGAAAGTGATCTCTGTGCCTTTCAATGCCAAAGGAAAAAGCTGCAGGCAGGTTCAAAGTTTTAGGCAGACATGTATTAATGAACTGAATCATACTGTCTCGCTCTTCTTTTTCAGGAATCTGGTAAGTCCTGAAGCTATTCCTTCTAGATCTGTTCTCTAAGTCTTCTACTTTTTTCCTAGAATAAGTTGTCTTTTTCAGAAGAAATTCAGTGTTTTTCTCATTTTCAATTAATCTTCCATCAAAATCTGACATTGCCTCTTCTATACTCAAGATTTGTGATGACTGTTCTTTAAGAAATTCACTCAGCACATCAACTTGTTTTTTTACATTCCTCTTTAAAATTGTCCATTTTACTTTCTAATGTATCTGTCTTTATAGATAACTCACTGATGTTACTAAGTATAACATGTATGTCTTTTTTTCATAGTACTGTCCTGTACACTGGGCTTAGAGTGGCTCATTCTGAGACAATTAATTTTTTCTAGTTTTCTTGACAGGAAAAGAGTTTCAAACTTGTTGTTTTTTGTAGTAAATCTTTCAATAGATGTTCAACTACAAACCCATCAAGTTTTGAAACATTCTGTTTGAGCTTTTAATAAAATCCTCAAACTCTTGAAACTGGAAAAACGGAATTACAAACACTGTGTAGGTAGCAAATCCCAGAAAACATAGGACACAGACACTGAAGCTAGTGCTTTCATCCACTTTTAATATGTGAACTTCCTCAGAAAAATGAACCTAACTACCCACAAATCATTTATATACAAATTAAACAAATCACATTACATACTTTTGAAATGCCACTTTCATATTTGTCTTGATTAAAAACTAATTAAAAACATAGGTTTATAAAAAACACATTTCAATACATAAAAGAAAAAAAAAAATTAAGGAATGTGCAAACACTTGTATGTTCCAGTCATCCTTTTTTTTTACTTCTGGGTTGACAAAAAAACATTTTAAATTAATAGTCTTGTTGAGAGCGGGTGCTCTATCAGCTCCCAAATACAACTGCCAAAAGGCTTCCTTACATTCTAATAAATTATTACTATCACCATTAAATTCCAACCTTTTTACATTATCTATGATAAAAACTGGAATTTTTTATAATTAGTACAAATCTCTGCATGTTTTGCCAAATAATTGGTACTGTCTTTCTTTTTTATTGCTAGCTGATATTCATAAATTCTACATTTTAGGCATCTACTTGTTTTGCCTATATAATAACTTGGACAAGAGGAACATAGGGCAATATAGACCACAAATTCACTATCACAAGTGAAGTGATATTTGCCCCAGAATGTTTTCTTAACATGTTCAAGTTTTACAAAAGATGTATTACTGATGAACCTACATTGTTTGCAATGATTGCAGGCAAATGTTCCTAATGTCCTAATTCTTCCATTCCCACTTGTATTTTGCACATGTCCCTGTTCTAACATCTTTTTAATATTTGTAGTTTTCATATAAGTGAACCTTGGCTTAATCCCAGTGTATCTTGTCAAATCTTTTTTACCCAAAATTATTTTCCAATTTTCTAGAATGATGTTTTTAATGAGCCACATTTCGTTACTATTGGCATTGGAAAGGCAGAAACATATTCTGTAACCTTGGTACTGGACTGGATTTTATCTAGGGGTGAATTTTTATCAATTTTTACTAAAATGGGTGACGTAACTCCACTTCTCAGTTTAAATACCTCTTGTTCTATCTTTTTCAACCATAATTCATTGTATCCCCTAAAAATGAACACAGATCTTAAAATGTCCAGTTCTTCTTTATTAAAAAGAAACCAAACTAAAAACAGTGCTGTTTACTGTTCACAATTTTGGCCACCATTGCATTCTTTTTTTGATGGCAAACTTCATGCTTCCTGTGTTCTGCAACCAGGTCAGCTGTTATCAGTCTATTTTGAAGTGGAAATATTTTATTCACAAAAAAAAAAAAATCTTATTAAAAAAAGCTCATATTTCTAAATGTGCATTTTTTTTCACTAAAAAAGTATTACTTTTAAAACCTTTACATCCCAAAATTAGTGGGGTAAAAAGAATGACCACACTCATGGGCTGTTCATATGGTGATTTTAAATTTCACTTTTTCTTTTGCTGTCTCCACTCAGTTTAACTAGATGCTGTCTGTTTCTACCATCATTTTCTCACTTTTAAGATTTCTGTGAGCTATTGTGCTTTTACCTCCCACTGCGAGACCACCAAAATGTACTTAAAGATGTTTTAACATTATTCTGTGGCACAGAAGAATGGATATCTGTTTGTGATCCACAAAGCCTCACTTTGATTAATGGATCTGCTGCCTAAGAAGCCTATTGGGAGCAAAAACCTGAGCCAGTTTTGCCAATTTACCTGTGTTAGGGGAAGGGGAGGGATTTCATACAAGGGCACCAATCTGTGATGCAGCCTGGAAGTTCTACTCCACCTACAAAACATATAAGGGAGATTTATTCCATTACAATGTCCATTGCTTATTTGCAGTAATATCAGATCATGTCAAGCATTGGGGCAGGGTGACAGGTAGGAAAAAAGAAAATAACAGAACTGAAACACCCAAATATAAAGGCTTATCTTTACCTGATGCTTATCCCAGCTGATAATTTGGTTACAGTGTAGCCAGTGGCTTTAATTACCCAATGATGGTTAGGACAGATGTCTGAAGCTGGTGATGATAGTATGGGTGGGTTAAAAAAGTTTAAAATCAATGAAAAACTTTTAGAATATGTTTATAGTACCTTAAGGATCTTCAGTAAACTGAGATGAGTTCCTGTATACATAAAATCTGAAAGTTACTTATTGCCTTCCTTTGAAATGCTCCTAGACTTAAAACATTGTTGGATGAGTCTTCTGTGAAAGTGATCAGGGTCAGTCGTCTCTGCCTTTGATAGGCTTTACATGTTTGTGTGACTGTATCGGTCACTGAAATTATTGATCTATTTGATCAAATGTTTCAAGAATTGCACTTATAACAAAGTTAAAAGTAAAAAGAAAATTTAACATAGCAAATTAAGAACTATATAAAGGAAGTACCAAAAAACCAAGGAAAAGACTAGTTGACAAATTAAGTTCAAGTTTATCTGTTCAGATAAGAGCTCCAAATTTCAAGTACAAGATCAAGAAATGCTATTCTGTTGCACATTTGACATCTTTCTCCTATGATTTATGGTAATCCAGACAGCCCTGATTATTGACAATACCTACTGGCAAACATGCTGGGAATTCTAGTATAAATGTTTTAAGGAAATGTAAATGTACTAGGAAGAGAAGCTACATTCAACCAAACTCAGCTTTAGTTAGAGTTAGAATTTCATTTATTTATTTTGAAAGGGGGCAACTTTTGGTCTGATGGAGTAACCTGAGGATAGGATGGCTACACTATGTTTTAGTAAGAGTATGAACTTGTACAAAGTTAAAATTGTGTGGTGGTAACATAAGCACAATGTGTCTGGTCCAAGGGAGTGGGGGCTAGGCAACTCCAGTAAGGCAAAAGAATGGCAGAAGTACTCTAGTGGTCATAAGGAGTGGATGATAATGTGTATTACTTGAGATAGGCACTTTATTATATAGTTATCACATTCATAAGTAAAAGACTCAGCTATGATGGTCAGCAGAAGAGATTAGGTCATCATAATCTGATAGATTATACTATTGGATAACCAAATTATAATAATGTTGTATCCACTATGTAAAATGACTCATGGATCAGATGATAAACTGCTATCACATTAATAAGTAAATGGCTCAGCTATGATGGTCATCAGAAAAGATTAGGTCATCATAATCTGACAGATTATACTATTGGATAACCAAATTATAATAATGTTGTATCCACTATGTAAAATGAGTCATGGATCATATGATAAACTGATATCACATTAATAAGTAAAAGACTCAGCTATGATGGTCATCATAATTTGCCAGATTATACGAAAGGATAGCCATATTATAATACCATTGCATTGACTATGTAAAATGAGTCATGGATCAGATGATAAACTGTTGAAAATGAAAGACTAAATTGAATTCAGTTTTCAAAATGCTACTCTTGTCTTACAAGGAATACTACTGTATTCTGTAGAATTTCTGAATTATTGACTTTTTGGAGAGCACGGAGTAGAATTCAAAAGGTGTCACCAACATGAAGAACAGGTTTTGATTATATAGCTTTTAGTGACTGTACTTTAACACAGCCCAGTATTTGTGTTGCGGAGAACACTACAATAAGGTTGTGCTGACTGTATACAGTATTCAACATTTCACTCCAGTAGAAGTCCAGGAATTGGCAGTAAAAGTTATCAGACTATGAAAAACTAAGCACAGTCTTGCATGAAAGCTAGCAAAGGGTCAGACTCACTGCTACACTTTAAAAACATTTTTTTTCAAGGAGCAAGCCCCACCCCCTGCACTTCGTAATATTGACACTGCACCTCCTACACTTCCACTTCTTATGTATATTCACTCTAAAATCACAAAATCTTTGGGGGGATTCTCAGAGATACAGCGATTATGGACATAATATATGTTTTCCCAATTGCAGTTAATTCCTCAGTTTCAAGATTCATATTATGGGGTCTTGGAAAACAATGGGGCCCCCTTCAGCACAAGGTGCAGTAGATGCAAGGCATACACTGTTTTTCTCTGTTCCTTTATAAAGAAAACATTTCTAAGAGATGCATTGCCATCTGCATACTTTGAACCCAACAGTTGCTGTAATAAAGGAGTTGAAACACTGTGGATGAAGCAATATCTGACCATTATAATCTGGCAGTGAGAAAGATGATTGATCGTAGCTCCCTTGCAGGAGGACGTAATTGTTCCAAAGTTATGCCTCACTTTATCCAGAAATGGTAGCAGATTTTTGCAAAAGAGACAATGATTGTATAAAATATATTTAATTAGTTATTTAGTTATATTTGTTTACCAGGGTAGTGCACGGATCAGTATTGATCAAGTACAGGCTCAGCCAATGCATGCCTCAGGAGTATGATATTTAGGCTTAGGTTGTTTTGCTTCAATGTTCTGGACACAGTCACAGATGTCTGGATGGAAAAAAATGTCTTGATGCAAGCTTTTCATCCAGTGTTTGAAACATTTACCCCAGGAGTAGTCAAAAGGTGAAAAATCAAAATTTCATAATGAAGTATACCAGAATTCATATTTAATTTAGCAAAGGTGTTCTTCTTCCCTTTTCATTATGTGTAGTAGGATACATATTTTACTAGTTTTACAGGTATCAAATGTAAGGCCAGAAAGGTTGTAAGTGGCTTAACTATCATTTCATAACAAGATGCTTTGGCAAGGCTTGAACTTGCAAACATATAACTAAATATTTCCCCTGTACACCAGCTTAATATAGAAAACCATTAGATGTGGAATTGCAAGAAATTAATTTCCAGTGCGTGAACAGACTATATTAGATGAACATTTCTGTAAATGATGGTGGAACAATTTTTTTTTTAATTTTTTTAAGTTCTGTTGGGATTGTATGCAAGCTATGCAGTACTGGAGTCAAGTCAACACGTTATCTTCATAGCAAAAACACCATTCACTCTTGTTTCGAGTGTTTTGACCTCCCATGGCATAAGATGAGAAGGAAAAGGGGATCATATTTAGCTGGAACCATGACCCTTTCAACTGTGCTCTATGCATTCCAGTCTAATTGCCAAGACCTCTGTGAAGACTGTCAGGGAGACTTTACAGTCAAACATGTCATCACTCTTGACTTCACAGCAGACTCAAAGCTCAGGGTGGTACAACAGTTTGTGGTGGGAGTAAAGCGTTATCCTGAAAGTATCCTTTCAAAGTTACAAGGTGCAGTGTGACAGGAGCCATTCCAGCTATGTGCTTTGTGAAAAACCAGCCAGCAACTCACGTACTTCAAGGCACATACAGTCACAGGTGCTTTTTTTCTGGTTTGACTTCTCTGCAATGTCATGACTGGAAATGAAAGATTAGACGGGATTACGAAGATGTTAGTAGATGTGACATGTGAATGCTAAGGTCACAACTTTGTCATTTGATACTACAGCAAGACAAGAATATTAAGAAAATGGCAACTCACAAAGGCTATTCATTTTTTTGACATTAAGACATGTGGAAGGTACAAAGAACTGCTTGATTTAGTAGGCTGAAAGAAATGTAGTCAGAATTTAGATTTTAAAGTCTTTCATTACATTCATTACATCACTATATCTGATATTAGTATCTTTATGAAGTGACAAACCCTCTTGAAGGAATGTCTTCAATAACATTCTCTGTTAAGAATTTCCTCTCAGAATATGCACATATAATGGAAGCGGTGTGTGATTGTGTATGTGTGTGCGTGTGTTTGAGTGTTTTACTTTTATTACTAGGTCACTTCTTGGAAACTCTACTTCATGATGTAATGACATCATTTACATGGCTCATGTAATTAACTACCTCTTTACTGATTATCTTTACTGATTATCACATTTCTTTTTGATTTGAAGAACAATATCTCATAATAATGTGACATAACCTGCCCTATAAATTCAAAACAGATTGCTTTTAAGTCATCTAAGAAATGTATACATACATTATTCTACACCCACTTAACTCAAGAAATTTCAATTTAGATAACAGAAACTTAACTAAATGAGAGGTGAGCTTACACATGCACACACACAGATGCAGCAAAAACCTTCTGCCTAGGCATGAAACAGTAAATGGACAAGTTTTCCTTTGCCTGTGTATATGAGTCATGAGTTCTGTTTATAAGGTTTTTCTACTTTCAGTAAAGTACAAACAGGGGCATAAAACATTACCCAGCTCATCAATATTATGTCATTATCAATCACCCAGATTTCATCTTACATTCTTAATGCTGGACTGGATTTCTGCAGTCTCTGCCAGTATACTCTTTAAGTCTATGCATGTCACTTGTCTAATCTGATTGGCACATCATACTGCTGAGGTATGTTTTACCTACCCATTTCCTCTCCCTTTGCACATGCCTGTTACATCCTGAGGGTGGTCATGCAATGAGGATGAACTGGTATATTGTCTCACATCCACAGCAACTCATACAAAATCTCCTGCCAATCCCTCATTAGGACAACATTCCCTTGTATGTATCTAGCTTCTGCTAGAGATCAAATTCAGGAAGCATACAAATGTGTGAACCCTCACCCCAGGATAGATATTCCAACCCTTCCCTTGTCAGCACCACAAATGCACTTATCACTAAATAACATGGGACACCTACTCCATAATTAAGGCTTTACCCCCCTAAATCACAGCAGCAGTTACATCTGTATTCTTCTTTAATATATGACCATGGCCAAGGTACAGGAACCATTGAGTAAGACCAGAGTTTGCAGTCTAACCAGTAAGAAGAAGCTGAGTTGATGTGGCGATGAGACAATATGACACAGACTGTACTTGCAATAACTTTAGAAACTGAGATCATCTTAAAAGTTTAATGTAAAACAAATGTATCTGTAGTGTCACTAGGCAGCCAGTTACTGTCATCTTAACAATAAAAAAGGGTAGAGTAGCAAGAGATATGAAGTACTGTCTTATGAAATAATATCTTATTAAATACTGTCTTACGAAGTAATATCTTATTAAATACTGTCTTATGAAGTAATATCTTATTAAATGCTGTCTTATTAAGTAATGTCTTATTAAGCACTATCTTATGAAGTAATATCTTATTAAATACTGTCTTATTAAGCACTGTCTTATGAAGTAATATCTTATTAAATACTGTCTTATTAAGTAATGTCTTATTAAGCACTGTCTTATGAAGTAATATCTTACTAAATACTGTCTTATTAAGCAATGTCTTATTAAGCACTGTCTTATGAAGTAATATTCTTTTATCCTTGTGTCAGGCTGGATGCAGTCAGTGAATAGCTGTTAAACTCTGTTCAACAATATGAGACCATTGTTAAAATAAATGCAGAAAACTGATTAGAGAATCAGTCGTAAATGCCACTCAACAACATGCTTAGCTTGAACTACTCATACTGCAGATGGATTGCTGCATGTAAATCCAAATAGAATAATTGGATAAATTTATAACTGCACTGCAGACTAAGAAAGGTAACAGTGTATATTCACAATCCATAATCATTTTATATATATATATAATGGTTATAAAGTTTATTTATTCCACTGGTGAAAATGCTTTTAGGGCAATAAAGCACGCTTAAGCAGAAGTCTCTTTACTTAAGGTTATTCTGTATCTCAAATCATTACACGAACCACTTCTGAATGGAAGTAGGTTCAAAACTCTAAACTTTCTAAGTTCACTTTTTATGTCCCTCAGTACCCAGACCTTCAAACCCTAGGCTGCATCTTTTGAGGTGAGGCAACCTCCTAGCAGAACGCTCGCACAAGCTTAAATATACATGATTTTATAAACATCAGAAATGCATCTAAATATTTTTGTCTGGTTCCCCAAACTACACGTGTTTTCTCACCTTTCTATTTATTACAAAAGATACTGCAGTTTTATAATGCGTTTTCTACATTCCCACCAAAACGTAAAACCCGGAATGTCGGTCATACAATTTGTGGTATGGAACACAGTTATTAAACAGTGGCTTTAGGCAGAAAGTAGTGTTATTGGGCTTTCCCACTTTCATCAAAGAAACCTTTGAAACTGAAATATATGAACTGTGTGTAATTTAACTGACATAGCTATGTGTTAGCACATAAACAGTATTTAATAACATTTGATTTATTTTGTTCAGTTTAAATTTTGACTCCCTGCTGTAATTCGAAAGCCATAACTCTACTCCATGGACTTAACAAAAAAAAAAAAAAAACAGTGAAGCTTTGTGGGTCTGATCAACATATCTTCCCCTAGATAGAACTGTACCTGCCCTTATAAAGCTTAGTAAGAAAGGTTAGATTGAATCATGCGTCTGTAGCATTTTGAACAGTTTGCCACCCTGGAGTAGTAGGGCAAATTGGAGTGAGCTAAATCCTGTCTTCTCAGTTGGTAGGAGATGCATTAAAAACCTACATGGATATCAACAGGATTGATTAAACTGATAATGAAAACATTATGAACTCTTTGATAGGACTGCAATAAATTCTCTGGTATAAACTAAAAGTTCACAACTGGATTTTTAATGCTGACAAACCAGTAATTACACATAAAGCTGTGTTTAGAATATGACTGAAGCAGTGACTGAACAGAAGGAATGTAGCAGGGTTAAATTTTAAAACAACATTAACTAATAATTGCTTATTCTCAAATACTCAAATTTCTCAAATACTGAAACGGGGATGCAAAAGAACCACCTAGCCGTTAATGCCCACAAAACCAAATTAATGAATTTTTCCCCATCTAAATATTCCCCCACTGATATAAACTCCTTTAAGATCATAAGCCAAAATAACACCCCAAATGAAATTGTCCCTCACACTAAACTGCTTGGAGTCATTATTGATGAACATCAAAAAGTCGATATCTACATCCAAACTAACATCAAAAAACCCACCAAAAATTAGGACTTCTATATAGGCATAACCATTATCTCACTCCCTCTACCAGAAAGACCCTCACCTCCACATACCTTCTCCCCTCCCTAATGTATGGTGCTTCTCTGCTCCTGAATCTTCAGCTTGGCCTTCAACTTAAAGTAGAAACCTGCTACAATAAAATCTGCAAATTCACCACCACCTCTGGGAACTCATCCCATCACCGCATCTCCCTCCACTCACTGCAATGGCTCAAGCTTCCCAACTATCTGAATCTCCTTAAACTCATCACTGCCCATAAGGTCATATTTAACCCATCCTCCTGTCCCTCTCTCGACCTCCTTTAACCCCCTATATTCCTAATCACTCACTTAGGTCAGAAAATCAGAACCCGCTCAAAATCTGCAAACCTTTACAGCCACCTGGACACTCTCTGCTATCCTGCTCCTTAGCTAAGCTATAACTATAACTCATAACTACTCTAACTTTAAATCCCTCCTCCATTCCCACCTATCTTCAAAGTTGGGGGTGCCCTTGCTCCTTCCTCACATAGGACCCTCCTAAATCAAAACCCACCTTCTAACTCTGTGCAACATCTCTGCACTCACATCATTTGCCCTCCTACTCCTCCTTAACCTCCAAATTTTAATAGTTTATTTCCAACACTGTCTCATCCTCAATTGTAATTCACTATTATTGACCCTTAGACTGTATTGTTGCTAGATTTTTACTATTATTGTGTGTGTGTGTGTGTGTGTGTGTGTGTGTGTGTGTGTGTGTGTGTGTGTGTGTGTGTGTGTCTTCTTTCGGCTTTTCCCGGTTAGGGGTCGCCACAGCGGAACTCCGGTCTGCTAATGATTGGCAGTAGAGTTTTACGTGCTGGCTTGTCGGGCCTAATGCACAACCTTCCATGAAGGAATGCCCGTTCATGCATGTCACCACACAGAAGACGCTCTAACTGAAGATCGAACGGGCAACGTTTAACTGTGAGGCAACAATGCTACCGCAGCACCACCACCGCAGTTATTGTAGAATGTAGAATTTTTACATTTTTTTTTTTTTACTGTAGAATGCTGCATAAAGCTGTATGACTTCTTTGCTTTGTATGTGTATATGCTAATATGTTTGTCATTATTACAGGAGCTTTTCTCCCCAGGCCTCCAATGAAAATGGGCTCTTTTTAGGCCCAGTGGATTTCCCCAATCATTAAACTGAAATAAATAAAAAAATAAATAATTGGAGAAAGTGAGTGTTGCAGTCACCCTAAAACTCTGACAAGTTGTAACTTTAGTATAATACTTATTTGGTAATGATACTTTATTTTAAAATGAATTGTATGCTTCTAAATCTAAAAGTACAAAATATATCCTGTCCTGTGAAGCAGAAAGTAAGAAGCAATAAGATTATTTCAGATATTGGGGAAGGGTCATATGGGAAGATTCTGTTTCACAAGTACTGAAGACAATAGTAGTTGTAGAAACACAACATCTCCAGAAGCTGCATCATTACACAAGGCTAATGTTATAGCTACTTGCAAATGGCTACTGTTATTCTCAATAGTAGGTATGCATTGACCTAAGCATAGACTTTCCCCCAGATTCACGAATCCTCCATGTAAGACTTAATAAGTCTTACTCGGAGGCTGCAGTTGAATGGTATGACATCAGTGTGCCATGAATATTCATGAGGGCATGCTGACTCAACCGTAAGTCTTACATGGACCGTGTTGGAAAGCAGGGGGCATGTCCGACTGCTGAGCAGTCTAAATGTCCACGCCCCTGCAAGGGCTGGAAAAGTAAAATGAAAACACACAAGAGCGAGTCCACTCAAATGCCCTTGCACCCAACACCACACTCCCTGACATTGTAAACCCCCATCACAGTTATAAAAAGTAAAACATTAATTTTATTTTTTTTAAATTCCCGAAATAGCTGCCCATATCTGCACGTGTTTACGCGGGTGTGCCCATTGCTTAGCTGCAGTTAGCAATTCAGACATGGAAGAGCATAAGAAAGAATGTTTATGCAAATCACACCAAATAGCAATAGCGTAATGGTTGAGCGTTTGCACAAAGAGGAGGCATTCACAGTTCGAGTCCCACCACTCCCCTTCTTATTTACGTTTTAAATCAGTATATGAAATAATACCTGACATATATGATTAAAATATTAGTAAAAAGCAGTGAAATGGCTTATGTATCAGTGAAGAAAATATATATTTTTAAAGGATCCTGATATATAATAGCCCGCAGATAAGCAGCGCTTTACCCAGCGCAATAGAGTTGCCCATAGTTAAATAGTGCTTTAACCAGCACAATCTGTTTGCGTGGATGTTCGCGCAGCACCAACCAGGGCACCGTAGGGCAACGTGGAACAACGTAGAGCAAAGTTGCTTAAACACAGCCACATCCCCTAGCCTGTCTGGACAGTATTAAAATAAAATGAATGACAAGGTTCGAACCCAGGACTCTGTGCACCATAATCAAAGTACTGAACCACTAAGCCATCACAGCTTAGGAGAAACAGCCGCTGTTAACATACATATACTTAGAAATGGTAGATTAACCATTACTAAGCAGGTCTGCAGTCAGCCGAGAATTTTCAAAAACGGCCAATCACAAGAAAGTGCGGGAAATGCGGCATATATAAGACCCATAAGCGGGAATACTTGCCATAACTGATTGTAGCTCACATCTGCAGTTAGAATGGCTGGTGCTGGAGAGGGTACATGCTTCCTAGCGCAATGTTGGGGCATGGAGGTGTCGAAATACATGGTTTGACTCCTTATCCACCGTCATGAGTCAAGACTCCTGCAGGGCCAGTTCCAAGGGATGGAGTACAAGGCAGAGGCTTGAAACCGGTTAGCTCATGACCTCACCAGTGCCACAGGCATTCCTCGGACTGGTGAGTAGGTCCGTCACCACCATGCAGACCTGAAGAGATGGAAGCAGGACCTCCTGAACCAATGGATACAGGAGGCCCGTGGGATGCAAGATGCTCCACAACTTAGTAGGTAGCCATGGAATGCAGTATGTAAGAATTGATAATTGATTTTGTATAATGGATGCTGCGAATCAGCAAGCCTATGCAGATAGGCTGCTAAGGCTGCGCCACCAGGCAGGTTAGTGATTATTCTGCATGTATTGTTATATAAAATAGAGGAAAGAGCATGAAAGAAAGTGTTGTAGTCCAATAATACAGCCATAAAATGCCCTGAATAAGTCCTCTGCATGTACTGTCATATAAAAAAGTCAGAGAGCCAGAAAAAAAGAGTGTAGTAACCCATTAAGAAAGGTAAAATATGCCCTGAATAATATCTCTGCAGGCATTGTCATATAAAATAAGTGAGCGAGCCTGAAAAAGAGTGTTCTAACCTATTAATAAAGGTATAATATGTCTTGACTATGTCTTCCATATGCACTGTTATATCAAATAAAGGAGCGAGCCTGTGGAAAAGTGTGTAATGTAATTAATAAAGGTATAAAACCCGGAGTGTGTCTGTGTCACTTACTTTGAAATGTTGTTGTACCCTTGCATTATACAAATAGTACTGTTTTAATAAGTGCTGGCAACCCAGAGTTGTGCAGTCCCATCTAAAGTGGGTGATGGTCACTTACTGGCTGGCATGCATAAGTAAATCTGGCACACGTGTAGCATGTTATTTTGTTCCCCAGAAATGTGAGTGTGCTTCAAGAAATGCAGGGTTCTGTACAAATTGAAGTGAAAATGTCATGTGAAAACATCCAGATATGTAGATAAAGAAATATAAATGAAATCAAGAAATATGTAGCAGTAACATCTGCATCATGGACAGTTAGTATGTCAGATATAGGTCAGGCATATATTGAATTAGCCAAACCCATTACATAACCTAATGCATGTTGGCAAGTGTAATAATACATGTAGGGGATATACACTTGCAGTCACTAGGAATGTAGTGTAGACTCAAAGTACTTATAAGATGTTAATCGAGGTTTCTTTCTATACCCTACTGTATGTGCATAAACCATGCAATTCCATACCTCACTGGGTATGTGTAATTTCAAATATTTGTTGGGACATATGTCCTATTGTTCTATAAATATTTGCATTCACTTTGATGCATGTGCCCTGTTCAAACACCACAATCATGGTGGCCTGTTGCTACCAATCATCCCTGCATGCTGTTGGAATATCCACTGTCGTTCAATATATGCATGTGTTATGCTTGCTGTTCAACTGTTGGAACCTTGGTGTGTTGGGTTAATGAGAATATTACTGCATGCTGTTACAACTAATCTGAAATGCTGTTGTTTATGTTGTAATTAAATACACCTAATCACAGAACGTATGGGAAGGCCGGTCCCAGCGGACCCACCTGTCCCTCCTCAGCTGGCGAGTGCACCTGGCACAAGCAGGTCCAGTGCCCAGGTCAGGCTCCCCTCCTCCATTAGTCCTGTGCCACCTTCGCATGGAAGCGCTGCAGGGGATGAGGCTCGTCCCCCCCCCCGTGCAAGCATGGGTGGAGAAGGGCCACCTGTCACCCTTCGAAGGGTCAGGCTGTGGTGCGTAGGGAGATCCAGCTTTCAGTCTCTGATCCCCTACACCAGCTCAAGGCGAGAGTGGCGCATCTCACGGGTGAGCCTGCCCGCCCTACGCAGCCCCCAGCACAAACACCCTCAGGGCTGTGAAGGTGCATTGGTGACTACCCATGGGTAGGGATCTCAGTTCCACTGTTACCATCTGTGGGCTCATGGGCTTGCGATTTCCAAACATCCATCCCTGTCAATTGTGTTCACCCACCCCATGTGTCATACACCGCCCCTGTATGGGTCTTGTTTGTCTTGTCTGTTAACCTCCCCAACCTACCTCTCCAAACATACCTACTTCCTCTGCCTCACTTTCCACTCTCACCTGAAAAAAGAAAAAAAAAAAAGGCAATCTGTACCCACAAAAAAATTACGCCCCATACATAGCTGCCTATTTCGCACACATGTCCGCTGGACATGTAAACTGATAATTATAATTGGCAGTACAACAAACTTTGTTGTCCTCACCCCTCTCCCAGGGGTGGAAGGTTTCAAATATCATTCCAAACGTATTGCATATGCACAGCTGTTGCTGGTAAAGAAATGGGCAGCTATGGACCTTCCCTACACCTGTCCTGCACATCCCAAGCTTGTTTACCTACTGTCTGTCCCTCTTTGTGCCCCCTTTTTCACCACTTTCCTATCTCCCCATTTTCTTTTCTTTAAAAGAAATTAGCACAGGGGTTAGCGGGAGTAAGCACTTTTAAGCAGTAGTAAGCGGGTTTAAGCGAGTGTGTGCGCTTAGCTAAGCATCGCTAAGCGTAGCACAAACCAGCTTACAACTGCTTAAAAGTACCTTAGTCACTCTATGTCAGGGCCCATGTTCTGCTCAGCAGCAAAACAAAAAACCTCTGCCAGTCTCGAACCCCAGACCATTGACACAATAGACTGCATGAATTACCACTAAGCCACAGCAGATATACAAATAACTTGGTGCTGAAATAAATATATCATGCATTACAATGAGGGAATGTAAATGGAAATTAGGAATGGCATAACACAAATCCTGTTCTGTTCTGTTCTGCTGTTCTGTGTTGAGCAGCCTGTGATAATGTCAACACAAACAAACCACAAACTGTTCAGAAGTGAGTAACTTAATAATTACAGTATAGCAGTACACAGACAGTGCATGTGCCACAGGAATACACTGCAATAACCACATTTGTATGGCAGTTAATTATCTAATTCAGAAATAAAGTACATACTCCCATGTACCCTGTGTTAGCATTTGGAGGGGTGAGTACATGTCTACACTGAGAAGTGTGTACTGGAAGCAGCAACATTCAGGTTTGAGTACAACATGCATATCACTGGCTACAACCCTAGCTTCAGATAAGATACAAGTACCAACCTTCTGACTGACACAACGGTGTCCAGAGCAAACAAGCATTGGCCCCACCTTGGAAAGCTGAAAGGGCTACACCTACCTAACCTAGCATTTTATAGCAGTGGGCTGCAATCACAGTGAGTACTGCAATCACCACACAGCAGGCTGCATGCAATTACTGAATGGTGGGCAGCAACTGGTGCAGAGGCTGTCACATGCACATGTGCAGATACATAGAAAAGCAGGCTGTACCTGCTGTCCACACATGCAATAATATAATTGCAGGAACAGGGAGATAGAGAGCGAGAGCAAGAGAGAAACAGAGACACAGACAGAGACACAGAGAAAAGAGACAGAAACAGAAACAGAAACAGACAGAGAAATCCCAAAACAAACAACCAAAATAAAAAAAACAAAAAAAAAAAAAAAAAAACAACAACAAAACTGTACCAACAGACGGAGCAGGGAAAACAAAGGTAAGGTATGTAAGACAAGTATGTGCCAGCATGTACTAGATGTTCCTGAAGAGTACTCTACACACTGCAAATCATCCATATGTGGCAGCAGCACGTATCCATCTGTATCTGCACATGTGCATAGGGCAAGGGACATACTGCAACTGTTAGTGAAGGGTGGACACATATATGTCGTTGAAGGTTGTTATGTGCATATATCTATGTAGGTCGTAGTGTGAGGCATAGAAAACAGCATGCATTGCTGATATATGTCATGTGGTGGTTGAACGCTGTGGGACTGATTTGTCAGATCTGCTGTGTTACAGCCAGTGAGGCCTGCTAAAGCTACATGGGCTGAGGACACCAAAATGCATTTTGCACAACACTGTGCAATATAATCACATAACTGTACATCACACAACTGTTGCATAAGTGATATCCCCACCATGAAAGGTAGACTGTACATGTGCCTATATGTACATCCATATGTACAGCAATGGATGTGTACATGTATGTGTATGGATATGTATGTATATATATATATATATATATATATATATATATATATATATATATATATATATATATATATATATATAGAGAGAGAGAGAGAGAGAGAGACACGGGGTCATATGTACTGCAACAGGTATGTGGTGACCAAGGCATGGACTGTAGACTAGTGTTGATACTGCAGTGCCATTCCTCCTTTCCAAAACACTGTACCCATTAACTACCACATAGGTAGAAATCTAACTAACACTGAAGGTATGATATGGGAACATGGAACACAGGTGGACAGTAGCCTCCCCTTTGGTAATGACAGTGCCTCACTAGACTTGTAATCTGTCTATGTGGTATGTGTCATAACAACAGATGTGTCATGTAGGGATATATAGATCAGTGTTCCCCTCTACTCATCACAATGTCCCGTGTGGTATGTACCTCACATGACAACTACAGCAAGTGGAAAGGCCACAGACATACCTCACAAAGGGTAATACTGGCCTCAAACATATGCCCTATGCAGACTGACTCACAAAACCACAGCTAGACTGTATTGCATACCGCCCACACAGAGGTGACCTCTGCTGGACATACAGAGGTATGTCAGACCCATAGCTGTGTGACAACCACCATGGCAACATATCACAATCCCTCCAGGCTACATGCTCTAGGGCCCTAAACCTCGTCAGCTCACTAAACAGCACATGCTGGAGGGATAGGTTCCTATCTCAGAGATATGCCATACTCTGGAATAGACCACCTAGCAATAGCAAACTAGGCTCCTCATTAGCAGTTGTCATAAATACCCCTGATGATTGTTTGGGAGATTGGTAATACACCCCAGGAATCCACTCTGTGGTTCTGGTTGACAGGGGCAGGTGAAATCAAAGTACATGTGTGGCAAAGGCCAGGGTAGCATATGGCTAGGCTGCTGTAGTCCCTAGGGTCAACAGCATCTCACCTACCTATGACACTATGCGCTCACACATGTACTCAATGCAATACCTGCTATGTGAGGTTGAATAAGTGTAATGCTGAATGTGTGCAAGGTCTGTAAAGGTGTGATAGCGTAGTGTGAAGTTGTATCTGACATGGTAGTGTCTATCCTAGCTGTGAAGCCAGAAAAAGATGTGTATGTTATTGTTAGGCAGACATAGTACTATGGCATATGATGTGACGTAGTTCCTTATTGATTACTGTGGTGTCCCATTGTAGGCTAAAGCAATACATGTATGCTTAGTGAGTGGTACTGCTGGTGAATCCGACTCCCATATGAACTGTAGTACTACCTGAAGCTGTAGGCCTAAACAGCACAGTATAATGTGTGTTCAAATTGCTTGGAAACACTGTCATGTGTGTTTCCTGTAGTCTGCACAGAGGACATAACTCAGGCATAAGGGTTTGTAAGTAGTGGCACACAGTACTGTATGGTACACAGGTAAAGTTCATCTGTGTTGGCATACAGTGGTGTGTTGCATGTTTGTCTGATGTGTGTGTAATTATGCCTGTACCATGGCCGCAATCATATGTGTGTTACTGGGTATACGTGTGTATCTAGCAACATTTATACTCTATAACAGTAGTATGCCACCTATATTAACAACTGTGCACATATGTTAGGCAGGGCTATGGCATCAACGACTAGGGTGGTTTACTGGTACTACTGTAACTGTACTTTACATTCATTGCAATGGATGACATCTTTGTTCGTGCATTAGCGTGATATATACCCCAGTGGCGAGGTTGTGCATTGTGTCACAAACAGTGTGCCAGGTACTGTTGTATAGTGGTTTGATATATAGAGTCTGACAGGCACCGTTAGTCAGTTGTGGCCTGAGAACTAATATGTGGTATTGAACGTGTGTATCCTGTGACAGACAAATGGATGGTATATATGACAGTGAAGTGATATCTGTGGTTAAGGGTGTAAAGTGTGCCACAGGACTCGCTCACACATATTGTTCATTTCTCTTTCAGCCTGATGGCCCACCAACGTAACCCGTCTTACACAGCAGAGGAGGAAGAGGTGATTCAGCAAAGCCTGGTGCAGCACTACACACTGTTGTTTTCCAGAGGCAGCCAGCACCAGCATGAGTGGACTGCACTGTGGCAAGACCTTGTTCATCGGGTAAATGACATAGGCATGCATAACCGGACATATGAGCGGATATGCCATCACTGCAGTGATTTAATTAGACATGTCCGGCGGCATGCGTCTGATATCCAGAGACAACAGCTTGCCACAGGTGGTGGGGTGGCCATTCATCCCCCCTCACCAGAGTGGAGGAGCTGCTCCTTGGCGTGGTGGCTCCTGGACAACAACAGCAACTCCCACACACGTGTCATCATGGAGGCCAGAGCCACCCAGCATGTTCACATGGAGCATGCAGGTAACATGCCCTATCTGTAGACTACAGTTATCTGTATTGTTAGATTATGTCTACGTGAGATGTGTACTGTGTGTTTAGCAGTTGTGCTGCCTAATGTTGTGCAATACTGATATTTGGAATATTATCTGTACACCTGTGACTGTCGACAGTTGATCTACTGTAGTTTAGCAAACCCACAGTAGCAATGCCACAGTTGTGGCCACTGACGAACTCTCTCATATTCTCGTAGGTCCCTCTGTTGTGACAGCAGGGCAGACGATTCATGCTGATGAGTGTGGTATAACTGCAATGTTGGTAATGAAATATGCATGTCATAGGTGAGGTGTACGCCATGTACACATAACACACCTACGCATAATGCATGCCGTGCATGTTTGCTGTAAGACGTTGCACAGCTCAGTAATGTCAGCAGCTACCTCAATGACATGCAATACACAGAGCATCAGACACAGTTGCGGCATCGCCATACTGCACATTGGATAGGCATAGTTGCTACAGCTGTATACAACATAACACGTTTATCATACACAGTACACCTCAACATGCTACATATGGCGTTACCACACACTTGCTGTAAGGTCACCCTTCAGTATCCCACATGTCATCCACACACACATGATAAACCTCAGGGGTAGAGGCCTATCATGGGGCTGTGCAACACTCTTCAACACATAACACAGCCATGTTAGGCAATGCTCCCTATTGGGCACCCACACACCCATGTACAAAGTGGCTGTGTAATTGTGAACGTAGCCACGGCACTGCAGTACAGGTACAGCATGCTAGGCAGTGGTCTGTCACACATTAGTAGCCGTGAGTGACCACATGATGCATGATGATGATGGCTCATGGTACTACACCCCATCCAGTTACAGTGACCACAGTACTACACATAGCAGTCATTGCTTTGCACCTCAATATTGTGTGTGTGCAAACATATGCACCTATACACAATATGCATAGCATGTTGTGTGTGTGCTAACATATGCCAGTATACACAATATGCATAGCAGTCACCATCTGTACAAAGTGACACATATATGTCCTGGAATGCTATTGGGTGTATAGCTCACATACACACATTGGGTATGTGTGGTGTATAATGTTGCAGTCATGTAGCCTGCCATGTCATGGCTGGCACTGACATATCTGCAATATGTCCCACACTCACCATAACCACTGTACAATGGGCATGTCGAGCATTTGGATTCCTTCATGTCTACATGCACCACTCATCCCGTGTGTGTACACAGCATGCATGTGCTACACGTGTGCCCAGTATTATCTGCTATGGACACAGACACTGTAATCAGACATGGAAATCTATGTGTCACACAGATAACACATGCAGCCATGGTATGTATACCTGTGAGTGGTGGTGCACAGGACATTGCAGAGCTGATAATACTTGCACAGCAAAGTTGTGTCCATGTACACATTGTGTTCCAGGGTGTAGCCAATCACTGAACAGCTACACACAATGCATCAAAGCCATGTATACTATCATGAAATAGGGCCTTCTAAACTCACACTGCATGGTCTTGAGCAACACATAGTCTGCATGCTGTCACGTGTGAGGTGACTGCCTTGTGATACTGTCACCCACCTTCAACCACTATTGAGTATGTGTTGGATTGCTGGTGTGTGTGTGTATCTGCTGTAGTGAGGAGTGTATTTGTGTGCATGTGTTCATGTGTGCATGTGTTCATATGTTCATGTGTGCATGTGTTCATGTGTGCATGTGTGCATGTGTGCATGTGTGCATATGTGGGCATATGTGTGCATGTGTGCTAACATCATGTACAGATTGTAAAGTGTGTTTCCTGTCTTCCTCTCACAGGTGCTGAGTTTGGGGTGGCTGAATGCAGCAGGGAACCTGAAGTCACCGCCACAAATAGTGGAGATGATGAGACATGTATTGTGGCACAGGCAGGTTTGACAGGGTCTGTCGTTGGTCCGCCAATCGACAGTACACAGCATTCAACCCCATCTATGCACACACTCATACTGCCAATACATCCCTCATCCCCAAAGGCCTTAGCCGAGGGACAGCATACAGTTGGCATTGACCAGGATACTGTGGTACCTATGGCACTTGCATCCCCTCACAGCAGCCATAGCCAGATTCCTGGAACAGTACCACATAGGCGGATGTCCAGGGGTTCTTGGGGGAGCACTGCTGGTCGTATTGCCCCTGGCAGACGTGCCCTCACAGGTCTTACAACCACGACTATGTTCCAGGCTGTAATGCAGGCACAGGCATGTATGGAACGGTACACCAGACAGGGACTAATGGCGCAGAGGGCCTATTACACCGCTATCAATGACAGCATCCGTGACCTTGCCGGTGCCATCTGGGATTACACCGAGGTCATTGATAGACATTGGGGGGAGACATTAGATGCCCTCCACAATGTGTTTTCCATGAGCCAGGACCATGCGGGATGGGTGAGACGTCGACATGGAAGCATGACAGCAACATCAACAGCTGGCAGTCATCACGGACGGCCCACAGATCACAGCCACTCCCATAACAGCAGTACCAGCCCCAGCAATGCTGGGGCTGGTCTGTCGATTGACCGTCCTAGTAGAAGTCCCAGCAGGGACATGGGTCCACTCGACATACCTCTGCCTCTGATGATAGTACCCAGTCAGGGTTGGTACCCAATACTGTCCGTAGCACCCCTGCCAGGCACAGGTACTGTGTTCGGGGCCGGAGACAGTGATCTGTACAGCCTGGCAGGTACAGTCTGTGGCTGTCCCACAACCTCCTGTATATGGCAGCCACATGGTTGAGCTGTGTGCATGCAGACACACACACATTAACCAAACAACTAGGGCTCACACATACACACACACATTACATCAACATTGGCCCATGCTATATTGTTGTCCCTCACACACACACGCACACACAGACACGTCGATTGGATGAGGTAGCTACTGAAATTACTGAGCTGTGTAACAGCCGCCCGGCTGGCTAGCATCGGTAGGTCTTAATCTCTTTCTCTAATCTGGGTTCTCGGGTGCGCGCTGGTTTACTTACTTTTTTTTTGGGGGGGGGTGGCCTAATGGTTGGGGTGTTTGCCTTACAAACACAAGGTGCAGGGTTTGAGTCTCACAAGGGATAATTGGCTAGGCTTAAAATGGCTCACAAGGGCAACTAGCCTAGTACTAATCTATTAATCTATTAATCTATTAATCTATTAATCTATTAATCTTACAGCAAACATTGCCACCTCCTGTCATCTGTAACATTGATGCAGGAACAGGCTAACATGGTGCTGATGCACAGGGTGACATTATAGCAGTGTAGCAATATTAGCAAGTTGTCAACAAGAAAGTGTATTGATATCCTTGTAGGTATATCTGAGCAGGCATGATGCATCAAAGCTCTGATTGTCAGTGTAGCATTGTTTACACCAGTGTTAGGTCTGAGTATGTATCGTCCGGCCATGTGCCACTTGGCTGAAGTGTAGAATGTTGCCAGCATGTGTTAGCGAGTGGACAGTATGTGTGTGATGTGTGCAGTACAGATTAGCAGGTGTACATCTGTGAACATGGTGGGTGCGCACTGTCTGCATGTACGTGCATAATGGACACATGGGACTTGTGACATACCCTGTTTTACACATTGTTAACATCTCATAGTATCTCTCGATGGCCAGTATGCATTCTATTACAGATATGTACTAACATGGGTGCACATGTGTATATGACATGGGTTGACACTATGCTGTGGGTGATAGTTAATATCTGTCAATGTTTTGCATTCTGGTAGTATACACAACCTCAACTGAATGACTATAACCAATCATTAGATGATGTCCTGACAACTGACACACAGTTGTAGGGAACTCAGTAACAGTGGGATCCTTCCGGTACTATACTATAACAGTAACCTGTGGTATTGACCGCCAACCGTTCCTGGGACCACACCTGTTTGGCATATAGGCCTCTTAGGTACATGCAAACACAATAGGGATATGTCCATCCACATCTGGAAATGCATGCATTGGCCTACAATGCATTCTCTGGATGGGACACATATCCTACACAAGGGTATCATACAGGCAGATACCTGTTGTCCGACACATGCTGTATTGCACTAGGCCGACTATGGCATAGTCATCCACATTTACTATACATACTATCCTGACAGTACCACATAGGTGGTAGCCCCCAACATGTATGTTGGGTACCAATGTGTACCTATAGCCACATGTTATGTCATCTGTCCCTTGGTATCCACATATCCAGAGGTATTGTGGAGTCCCTCGGTGTATCACATAAGACATTAGGGGCCTGAATGCATATCCACAAGGCTGTTGTATACCTATAATGACTGTCCAATATTGCCAGTCGTTGTTGTGTATGAACATGTCTGACATATACCCCAGGCATGTACCCTCACTCACACTGCTCTATAGTAACTGTCATGGGTGTGTGTGGCACAGATCACCTTGGCCACAGATCACTACAGTGGCCGGCCTTGTCACATACATACATATGTGACCTACGATCTGAGAAGCAGCGGCACAATCTGTCAAAGGAAACTAATGTATTCATGTAGTATGCAGGCTTCACACCTATGTACTAATTGAGGTCACATGTACATATATTTATTTGCCACACAGATACCTGATGTGTGCAATGCACATACTGATTTAATCCTGATATGTCATTGCATAGTAAAAGCAAAACCCACACCACATTGACCAACAGTGTCACACACACTCAGCAATTGCAGGTTTCAAACCCCTACCTTACTATGTTATGATACTGGAGAGATATGTATTAACATGGCGCGCTATATGCTTTACTGGGTGATTTGCTTTCTCCTGTTATATTTGTAGGATACTGACATCATCAGACTTTCCAAAGAGGAATGTACCTCTTTTAATGTGTTTTCCCAGTCTCCAAAAAGGGCACTCCTCTCAAAGGAAATCACACACACACTCAGTAAGTGCAGGATTCAAACCCCTACCTAAATATGTTATGACACTAGAGAGATAAGTATTAACACGATGCGCTATATGCCTTACTGAGTGTTTTGTTTCCTCCTGCTATATTTATAGGATGCTGACATCCTCAGACTTTAGTGCCAAAAAGAGTAGAGCCAGCATACTGTGTTCCATAATTGTCTTTATTCAAATAAAACAACAAAAATCAGACCGGTTTTGGCCAGAAAATATCACAGCCTTCTTCAGTGCAAGTCAAATACAGCTTCTGTTGTAAGTTAAATACACCCATCTTAAAGCCTATTGGCCCATACTAGAATTGTTCATTCAAACCAGGTGGAAACAATCCACCCAGTTTAACAATCCACTTTTTTCTTTATTATTTAAAATAGAGTGCCACCCAGTTTTATTGGATTTATTTCCCTTGATGATGTCAATAACCATGAAAGAAAATCTGGCAGTGGGGTTTGTTAGATAGTGTTTATACAATGCATTGGTTACCTTTTTGTTTTTAATATTACTGATGTGTTCAGAAATTCTGATTCTGAATGGACGAGAAGTCTGGCCAATGTAAAAGCAACCACAAGTGCATGTAGCTTGATATATTAACCAGTCAGTACTGCAATTAGCAAAGAAATTTAAATCATAAACTATAGGGCTGTTGCGGCTGGAAATCCAAACAATTTTCCAGCCGCAACAGCCCTATAGTTTATGATTTAAATTTCTTTGCTAATTGCAGTACTGGCCAGACTTCTCATCCATTCAGAATCATAATTTCTGAACACATCAGGCTTTAAGATGGGTGTATTTAACTTACAACAGAAGCTGTATTTAACTTGCACTGAAGAAGGCTGTGATATTTTCTGGCCGAAACCAGTCTGATTTTTGTTGTTTTATTTGAATAAAGACAATTATGGAACACAGTATGCTGGCTCTACTCTTTTTGGCACTTCAGATTTGTTCCTGAGCCGTGCATTTGCCTTTCGCGCAGGAGTGCTATTTTGACTGTTACAATCATCAGACTTTCCAAAGAGGAATGTACCTCTTTTAATGTGTTTTCCCAGTCTCCAAAAAGGGCACTCCTCTCAAAGGAAATCACACACATACACCACCCACACAGTCAGCAATTGCAAGACTCAAACCCTTACCTAACTACTTTATGATACCAGAGAGATACGCATTAACACGGTGAGCTATATGCTTTACTGGGTGTTTTGTTTCCTCCTGCTATATTTGTAAGATGCTGACATCATCAGACTTTCCAAAGAGGAATGTACCTCATTTAATGTGTTTTCCCAGTCTCCAAAAAGAGCACTCCTCTCAAAGGAAATCATACACATACACAGTCAGCAATTGCAGGATTCAAACCCCTACATAACTATGTTATGATACTAGAGAGATACGCATTACCACGGCGCACTATATGCTTTCCTGGGTGGTTTCTTTTCTCCTGCTATATTTGTAGGATGCTGACATCATCAGACTGGACATTGTAATGTGTGTACACTTTGTCTTATGCAATCCCAGGAATGAGCCATGTGGGTCGGCAGGTGTCAACAGCCTGAACAGGACCACATCATTCTTAGCTTGTGTTATCTATCTGTGGACAAGTTGACATTCCTTCATATGTCAACATATATTTATGAACAGATTGTTGGTTTTGTAGATACGACATGTATCTAGGATGTTGATACAGGGCTATTCAAAGTATATGTGAGACATGTGTAGCTCCATTCAGTGATGTGTGTCCTGGGTGGCTGCCTTGCAAACAGTCTAGCATGTTTGGGAACCATGATCTGCACATGAACATACCAAAGTTGGTAGGGTTGTGTGTTTGTCAGCTTCCAATAGCTCTGTTTATGACTTCAACCATGATGGACTCCATGGCCTTGCAAATCAGACTTCATAGGCTTACTGGACTATACTTCCCATGGTGTGTTGTGCACCAACACTTGTGGGGAGAGCCATATGTTGCTGTAACACATTCAACGTTTCCAGGTCCTGTGGAGAGGGTGAGGCTCAACAGACTGTTCAGGTGCAGGGTCTGTTTGTTCTATAGTTCATTCATGACACATATAGGGAAACAATATAATCCAATTGCTGCCATGCTTTCGGCTTTGGGGAGAGCTGTTCACCCATTCTACATGTGATATCTCCAGGTATGATGATAGTGACTTTCGGCAGTGAGAGGTAGGTATGTATATATGGGCCTGTCTGACAGGATGTCGGCATTGTCAGTCAGGTACAGTTGGCCCTGACTCAGGACATATATGAGTGTACAATGCTATTTATGACATAGCTGAAGGAGGTATCATGATTCCGTCTGGACTCCTTCGCAGCTGCTCTTTACAAAACACCGACAAACCTGAGCACTAATCCCTGTTATACTCTTTTACACACTTAACACCCTACTGATCCTTTGTGATCAGTCTACAGAGTATGTCATCATAATATCCTGGCATGTCCAGGGGTCGGTTTCGTGTGTACTCTCCAGTCCAGCTGGTGAATATTGTGATTTTGACACAATGTCACAACTGCCTCATGTACACAGACAACCCTCTCCTCCTCCCAACAAACTCAGATATATGTGAGAGATGCAGCTATATAGACATACAGGAGGGAGGCTGAGCTCTCTCGACCCATGACTGGCACAGTCTATCAGGTGGTGAAGGTAACCACACACACCACATATCAGTCTCACATAAACCTATAGCGACAGCAATCAAACCACATTATCACACATAAACATACTTGGAGGCTCTAAATAAACTTTGCCTAAGCAGCAGAGACCTCCAAAGTGGACAGACAAACAACTGCTACCCCACTACAATACACACATATCACATAGTTCACAATGTCAGTGTGCCACACAGTCACTGCCCTTCGGGCTAAGCAACACACCTAATACACTTGTAATAGGTGACACTTATTGTCAGACACACTGACGTCCCACTCACTAGGCCGAACAAGGGGATGCTCACTTTGAGCTGTCTGTCTGGTGCCAGGATCCACCACATAACACATGCACTCAGGTCACTCCACAGCAAGTACAGAAATGGCTCCATCATTGTCCATGCTGGTGTGTAAAACCTCAGACGTTCCTCCCTGGACCACATGACATGATACATAGAGGAACTCTCTGATCATGTAGGCCAGGCCAGTATGACCCTGGCCTTGTGTACCATCTTACACTCACCAAGTATGATGTCACAGTATACAAACAAACTTATCACGTTTAACAGTTGGCTAACATATTGGTGTCATTCAAAGAGGATCCAGTGTCTGTCGGCCTGGGGTGACATGCTCGACACGCCATGTAGCTTCGTTATGTACAGCTTGCTCCTGTGACCCTTGGACTTTCGAATACTGTCTAAGGCTCTTGCTACCACCATAGTGCCTTTTTTAAGCAGGGCTCAAAAGACAAACCCACCTCCATAGACATTACAGAGTAAATGAAACTAAGGGTAATGCTGCTCAACACCAGATGTGTTACTCTCAAACTGCGCCCACTCAGGACTCTCCTCAGTATGGAGAATAGTGATATCTGTTCACTAACAGACGCCTGGTTCAGGCTCACAAATGCACACCAGCACTACCAGGTTATGTTTCATATGATGCTTTCTGACCACAAGACTTGGAAAGGACAACACAAATAGGGGGAGTATCCATATACATCACAGATACACACACCTCCAGGTTAGTAGCACTGCACGAAGCATCACAGACCATTCATATGCAACTAACATTGTGCAAAACTGCCTTTCAGTTTGTTGCCTGCTACAGACCACCCTCCCAAACTCAGGAACCACACTCGGCTTTCCTGGGAACAATGGAGAATATGAAGGTCTCCTCAAACACCATTATATTGGGTGACTTCAAATACCCAAACATTGACTGGGGATACTACTCAAGCCCCAACACCCTCACCCAACAGTCGCTACTATTTGTAAACTCATATGCTATGGCACAACCGGTCACCACACTCACAAGAGGGGAAAACATATTGGACCTGATCATCACCAACATGGGGACTCAATGTTCCACACCAGCAATATATCCCTCATTGGTAAGGTCAGAACATACATTTATCTCACTGGACATCCATATCCCATCCCCACACTCATCCTGGGTAATCTTGGTGAACTTCTCATAAGCCAACGTCTCACTTCCACCAAAGCAAGGTGGTATCCTTCAGAGACCCTGGGACAGTGGTAAATACGGCTCAGACTGCTGAATCCTTTACATACACATTCTATGGACACCTAGTGGACTGCATGGATTGTGCTATCCCAAATAACAACAAGACTCACTCCTCCAATGGCAGGGGACCTGTCTGGTAGACCCCAGCCATTAATAAGATATACAATGACAGGAGGAAACTACTACATGATAGAGCACAATCCCAGACAGGGAAGACATCTGTGATCTGTACTAGCAGACAGCTATGATCACTCATGAATTTATCTAAGGCCCGCTTCTAATGGACAGTTGCACCAGACACATAGGACAATCACAAGGCCTTCTTCAGTTATGTCAGGAACCTGGGTGGACACTCACTGATATGCTCTGAGTTACTGCATACTGACTAAACATACCCTGAACCCACTGACATTGCCAACATCCTGGCAAACAGGTTCAGTGCAGATGTCTCCCCCCATCCCCACTAAGGAGCAACTATCCATCCCAACAAAGTGTAACCTCCCTGACATCACAAATTAACAGGTGAGTGCTGCCCTCCCCAAAGCGGACAACACAGCATCAATGGGACCAGACAGTGTCCCGGACTGCATCTTACATGAGCTTCATGACAGACGTAACACTCACATTACGTCACTGTTCAATATCGGAGTTACTACAAGATATGTACCCAAGGAATGGCGTACAGCGACAGTGTTCCCACTCCACAGAGTTGGTGCCACAATGGACCACAGACAATATCGCCCTAGAAGCCTAACTAGCCTGTTCTGTAAAGCTATGGAGCGTATTGTCATGGGACTCATACACATAGACATCTGGAACCTACAGACACTGTGTCCTACACATTTCAGCGTTGTTGTGGGCAGATCTTGCCTCTTGAACCTGTTTGTATTCTTTAAATGGTTACCAGGTCCATTGACGTAGGGACGGTTGTCCACACAGCCTACCTGGACCTTGCAAAACCCTTCAACACAATACCCCACTCGGCCATTATGCATAGGCTCACCAGCGTCGATATGGACACATATCTCACACGATGGATTGCTACCTGGATCAGGGATAGCACCCACATGGTCAGTATTGCAGGTGCCATGTCTGACTATACACCAGTTACACATGGCATCCCACAAGGCTCAGTCCTGGGACCTCTCTTGTTCTGTATATATTTGTTTGACGTACAGGCTAACACAGGGGGAATATGGCTGACCATGTTCGCAGATGACTGCAAACTGGGTGCCATAATCAACTCTCCAGCTGGCACATGCATACTCAAACAGGGTCTCACAGAGATGGATGACTGGTGCCTGAGCCATGGCCTACAGCTAAATGTCATTAGTTGCATAGTCATCCCCTTTGGGAATAACAACATGCCCACACATTACCACATAGGTAGTAATCCATTACATACGGTAGGAGTTGTTACAGGTTTGGGGACATGACTTGCTCGTACTGTCGCCTTTGACAATCACGTTGCCAAAGTGGTTAGACAGACCTTCTGTATAGCCCACCTTATCCCATATGGTTTCACATCTAGATCGAGTGAGGTCATTGTACCCCTATATTCATCACGACCATGCTTGGTTACAATGCCACATTTGGGATGTACCTTACCCGACACCTGCAGCAACTGTAATGGCCACAAAAGTTCCTCACCAAGCAAATCTAGGGACTCACACGGATGCCCTGCACAGTTTGGATACAGTAACTCCAGCTCTACTCAGTCGCTTACCGCCTACTCGGATATGATGTGTGCCTGTTGTTTACGGAAATACCCAGCCCAGAATTACTGGGCATGCTCTACCTCAGGATATCCGACTCCCTTGGAGCTACACACTCCAGGGACATATACCTCAGCACAGATGTTACTAGGACATGCTGGAGGGACAGATTCTTATCCCAGAGGCTCCACTCACTCCGGATTGTAATCCCGGTTTTGCATAGGCAGAGCCACCCACTGACCACCTACAGGAGACATGTTGACAACTGGATGGGTGATTATATGTTTACCCCTGGGATATCTTCTGGGTCCCTGCTAGACAGAATCACACTAGACTAAACGTACATGGGCTATCTTGTTTGACCTACTATTCACAGGCACAGTGGAGTAATCTGACAGGGTTGCGAAAGCCAAACACACTCTGGATAGGCTTGTACATGCCCTAGGGCAGATAGCCTAGTATCTACCTCTGAACCTATGATAATGTTCGGGATGCACAATGTCTATTGCTGATACTGTTTGCAGGTTTTTATCGTCTTTGCTTTCCCAGTTTCTATGAACAACTTAGGTATCTGCAGAACATATTTGATTATGACAGGGTTCCACTATATTATATATGTGTCTGTTGTCATATAACTGTGTGCACAGGGTGGATTGTTGGATAGTGAGAGGTTCCCAGGTTAACACATGCAACTGCCAGATATGTGTGGCTCACTGCCTTACTCAGACATTGCCTAAGTGTGTGAGCATGCCCAGTTCAGGCTTTCCGTGTTTTGTTGCCTGACATTTGTCTCATTTATTCAAGTGTGTGAGCATGCCCAGTGTGACCTTTCAGTATGTTGCTACCTGAGGTCCACTACATTTGTTGATGTGTGTGAACATGACCAATATTAACATTTATACCATGTGTGTTGGAAGTCAGGTTCTATTCTTACTGCAGGACTCACCTTTGTGTCATAACTCGACAGGGATTATGCTGTGCCTGCAGGGTTTCCATGAGATACTTTGCATAGACTTATCAACATTTCTTCATACAGGCTGACCACTGCAATACTGTCATGGTTTAGTGATTCAGTACTATGACTACAGTGTACAATATTCTGGGTTCGAGGCCCATCACTCCTTTATATTTTTATACTGAGCAGACCAGACTGCTTAAGGGCCAGTAGAGCAAATATGAGCATGCTGGCTTTTGTTCAGCTATGCCCTACTTAGACCAGGCTTGTCCGACATTGCTCAATATTCACCAGCATTGCTGGACGTTGCCCAATATTACTCAACATTGACCACAGTTGTGCTAGTTGGTGTGTGCGATTTTGTTTGCATATACTACATGGTGGTAAATGCTGTTTAGCACTGCTTTATATTGCTTAACACATGGCAATAATGCCTCAGGTGATGCTGCAGGGCTGCCTATGTTGGATGCACATACTACACTCCCTATAGATGATTAAAAGCAGGTAGTGTCAACTTAGGCATCCCTTTTACTATATGTGCGAGTCAGAGAGAGGTATCATTTCCAGAGTTCCTACTGGGCCAGTGTATGTGCTATGCATTGCCTCTTTGCCAAGGCCAAAGCATACTGGGCACGCCTCCTTCTGCCTACTGGGGCAGGATCAGGTTGTTCCTCCTCCGAGTCACGCACTGCCTGTGATGGCCTTGGCAATGGTGGGGGGCTGTTTGGCCCAGGCCTATGCTGGTCCTGCTGCAGCTGTTTTTGCAGGATCATATTATGTAGCATAGCACATACCATGACAAGTTGGGTACATGTAGTTGGTGAGTACTGCAAGGCTTCACCACATGTGTCCAGGCACTGGAACCGTGACTTGAGCAGCTCAAACACACGCTTGATTACATTTTGTGTTTGTGCGTGTGCCTCATTATGGCATTCCTGTTCAGGTGTGAGTGTGTTTCTGATGGGTGTCATCAGCCATGGCTCCAGTACATAGCCAGCATCCCCCACTAGGTGACCATGTGGGATGTCCCCATTGGCAAATGTCTGGTACAGCTGCGTCAGATGCCAGATATGGGAAGCATGGTAGCTTCCAAGGCAGCCAGCACACACATTCAGTATTATGCCCTGGGCATCACACATGACCTGGCAGTTGATGGAGGGGAAGCCCTTGTGGTTGAAGTAGACCCTACACCACTCACCGGCTGGTGCTTTGATGCATATGTGCATGCAGTCTATTGCACCCACTACCTCAGGTTATTCTGCTATTTGCTGGAAGAGATGCATATTGCTGGCCAATACCTCACGGGAATTGGGGAAATATACATGATCACCGACATGTGCTGACATGGCATCCAGGAACTGGTGCAGTACCCTGGATGCTGATGCCTGTGATATCCCCATCATATCACCAGTTGATCTCTGGAAGGTACCTGTTGCTAATATTCTTAGGCCAACACATACCTTGGTTTCCACTGGGATGGGTTCCCCTCTGTTGGTTCTGTGTGTGAGGCGTGGCCTGCACAGCTCAACAATTTGCTGCAAGAGGTCTCTGTCCACTCTATAGCGCTCCACTATCTCCAGCTCATGTAGCCCCTGGTAGGTTACCCTGGGCCTGTACACTCTTCTCCGTCTCCTCACTGTGGGTTGTCCAGCAGCATTCGAATTGTCACCACCCTCAGCATGTTACATATGTCGCCTTATAACAGCAATGGCAGCCCCTAACATTTCTTTGTCTCAGTAAAGCTTTTTCAGTTTTCACTTCTATTAGCTTACTGCAGTGTTGCAGTGTCTCTTGTGAGAAACATAATGGACTGTTGTTTGCAGAGTTGTAAGTGCTGGGCTGGGCTAGTGTACTGCCTGTGTAATTGCCTGATTCTGATTGTTTTCACCTGCTAGCTCTGCTAGTACTCCCTGGTAGCTTCCTACTATTTGTTGTGCTTCCTTTTTCCTTTCTGTTTCCTCGGGGGGCAGCGCCACGCACACAAGTGCAAACACACGCACAGCAGCTGACACGTACGCACACATGCTTACACGGACTAAAACTTGCTTATTCTTGTTAAAACGTGCGCACACCGGCGCAAACGTGCTTACAACTCCTTAAACAGCCTTATACATGCTTACTCCGGCTTATACATGTGCACGCACGCTTACACACGCGCACACTGTCTTACACGGGTTAACAGGTGCACACATGCATGCATACCCGCTCAGCAAGAAACTTTAGTGTTATCCACGGCATACACCTTCAATTTCTTGCCTTTACCTAGCCTACCTGTTGACACACCTCTTTCAGTGATGTGTAAATGACAGCTGACACATGCCACTCTGCTCCAATGAGCTTCACTTCTTTCATACATACCCCACTCATGATGTCACCTATCTTCTACTCTGTTACTCCCCTTATCCTTCTCCTACACTCCAATGACTGTGCTCATTTGCTATGTAAACTTGCGATTCACTATCCTAACCCTCATTTACATTGGATTGCCTACTAATGCTTGGTTACATCTCTTAGACTGAGCTTCCCCCCTTAGCAACCTCTACGCGGTGGCCATGTTGTCTTCAGCCTGCCATTCACTTGCAATGTAAATTCATATTAGCATTAAAATCCACATTTGTGGATCTTCATTATTGATTTTCTGGTTTTTAGAGCGCAGCGCTACGCTTAAACCCCAGAGATTGGGATGAAAAAAAAAAGTTATTTTATTTTTATTTTGCATCACTTAACGTTGCCAATGGCCATATTTTTGGCCATTGGCATGCTTACTCATGTGAATGCATCCTTGTTTTGGAGCTGTCACAGCTCCGTTTTGCTATTTGCAGAACCGTACTCAGTTGTCAACTGAGTACATTTCTGCAAATAACACTACTCCTACTCGGACAGGTTTGGGTTTCCTGGATCGCAAATTTACCTAATTTGCATAGCTTTTGCCTGCAATTGAGGTAATTTGCATATCCAAGCCCTGTCCGTGTAGGACTCGTTTAAGGAGCTCTGTTGCACGCCCCTACCAGCTGTTCCTGGATCGCTCGGCGGACATGTTGGCTGCATGGAGTCTTACTCTACTCTTAGACTCCGTGCAAGCCTTCATGAATCTGGCCCTTTATGTCTGTGCATTACATGAGTTGTGTCAATCAAATAAAAGTATTGGGATCTCATCTGCAGACTAATGCTACATCACTGATGAGTGCTAAAACCTGAAAGTCATGTTAAGAAAAGGTTGTCATAGATGGAAACATGGGGTCCATTGTTACCTACTTGCTGTTTACAATGGGATGATCAAAAAATTCATCTGTGCTTACTCCATTTGAGCTAACTCCAAGGTTTGACACACCTATCCACCACAACACACAGCTACATATTCATATACATATCCTCAGCTTTTTAAAATATACTGCAGAATGAAGTATGTAAATGCAGAAGTTCATTTCTTGTATAAAATGAAACAGTCCCACGTGTAAGTTTATTTATTATATATGTTTACTAATACCTTATATTTATTGTTTACAGTGCTTAACGTTATCCCCACCCATTTTGCTTCACAAAGGATCAGTATCTCACATCTCTTTCAGCAACCATGCTACTTATTGTAGATTACAGCTACAAGCCTTGGCAGAGGTTTCATACCACCTCCATTAATACTCTTATCCTAACTTTCCTTCAGGCTCCATCCACAATATGTGCAGATTGGGCCATCCAACTACAAGAAGTATGGCTCTTCAGGCAAAGCCACTTCTCTACCCCCACAGTGACATTCCGAGTACTTCCTGGTTTGTAGTAGTAGGACTTAACCTTTAATATAAAGCTAATAGGCCTGCATTATCTCATTATTCTGTCTAATAAAACCAACTATCTTACTAATTCTTCTGAGAATTTAAAGACAAAAGACATTCACAAGATGTCCCAAATACCCACATCTGAGCACAATGAGATTAGCTTGTGTGCATATATTGTAGATGGGTTCCAGAACTAAAACAACAGTTAACATTTCTAACCAATTCAAGTCTATGACTTATATTACACTGGAAGAGTTGCAGTGATAATGCACAGTGACAAAAGTTTGCTTTCCCATTCTGTAATATAAAAGTACAAAACCCATCTGTAAGCATATACGTTGAGGGAAAGAGACAGAGAGAGAGAATTTGTAAGGATTCTAGGGCAATGTTCACTGCAGAATAATGTCTTTCAACAAAGAAAGTGGACAAGCTTAACAAAGAAAGTGGACAAGCTTAAAATCTTCAAAATTGAATTGTGATATTTCATAAACAAGAGAAGGACAACTGGCTGAAATCTCAGTTGATGGAAAGCTAAGTAATTTTTATAGGCTCTCATTTATTTCGGGTCTTATTATGTTATCATGGTGACATACTGCGAGTGCTGATACCACTTCTTGATTTAAGTGAGATTAAACTTGTGTTTTGGTTAGGTTTAGATCATTCTATATTCCTTTAAAACATGCACTGCCCCAATTTTCTAATGGGTCAGGGCAATTAGACGAAGTTACATTATCAGGGCTACTGCTGCTACCAGTGGTGATGATGAAAGCAATCATGAACATGATAACAGATTCTGCTGTCACTAATTGTTGTTTGTAGTTGCTGAGATATTACCTCAGTCTCCAAGGATCTGTGCATTCCTCCTTAATACTGTACACTGAAAATATAGTAGTAGGGATTCTAAGGAGCAATGATATGCCTCAGATTGGTATGTCTCTTATTCCAATTTGCAGTATGCCTACTGTTGGTGCCATAAATCTCAAATTCATAAACTTCACACCACCAGTCGTATAAAATTGTGCAAATGACTTACCAGATATGCACTATGGCATGGCAAGTCAGCATCCTACTGCTCTCCAAGACTTCTACTTCCACTGCCCAGTCTGAGACAGAGAAGGGGTATACTGAAAAGATGAAACAACAGTCAAGCATAGCTTTTAGCTGCTCAGAATTTCACCAAATATCCAGATTTCTGTCTCATATTCTGGGTCTGTTCCTTATATTATTTTCATCTGTCTGGCAAGTCATTGAGGACTGAAGTTATTAAATAATAACAGACTTTGAGTTTCATATCCTCCAGAAAAAGTATGCTAATTTAAAACCTAATATCTACAGCTTTCTCGGTTTATAAGATCAACATTCAAAATCTTTCTCTGGTTTTGTGTCTTTGTTCCCCCACCCTATTATTTTTGGCTTTGTGTAGAATTTTTGTTTTAAGAGGTTGAAAGGTATGCAGTCAGGTGCTGTACAAGTAAGCTGTCCCTTGTTTCCTTACATTGGTGGCTTATGGGGTAGAAAAGGGGACAGATGAGGCTCCAGCTACTTTCTGAGAATCTGACATCTTTCACAATGGCTATGATTTTGCATTTGGCTTTCCATACTGTGGGGTTTTACTGTTGTATGCAAAGGCATATTATGTCATGAAAATCTGGCAAATGGAAAATGACTGCATAATAGAGTACCTAAAATGGCTTCTGTAATGTGAGCTATGATGTCTACAATGTGATGTTCCAATGCTGAAGTACTTTTGAGTTAATCTTAGTATACAGTTTCTCTGCCATGGATATTATCCCAAGGGGTAGAATGGTGTTGACATATTAAGAATGTGATCACTTGCTTTTAAGAAGCTAAGAATAATACAGGATGTGCATCATATGACAGAGTGGATTTCAATCACATTGGTGTAAAGCCTAAATGATGAAAGCTCTTTCCTTCTCTGTGCCCCATTTATTCCTAGGACATAAGACTCAGCCAGGTGATGGATAATGCATTGATTCTAGTTATGTAGCACCAGAATATGATGTCAGAAGAAATGTAAGATCTGAAGAGATGATAATTTATTTTAGTTTCACTGTAGGGTTTATACTTTTCTTTCTTGTTACTTTTTTCCAGTGTTGCACAGTTGCATTTTGCTTTTCCTGCCCAGTTGGTTGTGAATAGTAGCTTGTAGTGTAATTCCATTTATTACATATTCACTTTTATGCCCAGCTTATTAAATTCTTTTTGTGTACACAGACAAATTCATCACTTATGAAATACCAAAAAAAACAATATATGTTCATTGAGTTATATGCATATAACTTAAACTTCAATTTTTGGGATGGTACATCTTTAGTTTTTAGGTTGAACATCACTCAAATTAAAAATGACAATGAAATTGCAGGGGAAACTCTTATAAAATTGTAAGTCCATGTTGACAGTATCAGATTTGATACTAATTACAAGGTGTAAATCTGTGCTGCCCCAATAAGTGTGGAGTTAAAATCTATAACTGATGTCCTAGAAGTGAGTAAAGCTGACAGTTTGCATAAGATTGCAAACAAATGAAATCCTTTAAGATATTAAAAAATGTAAAAGTGAGGGTGAGTATATTAATCCAGTATGGCACTGGCCAATAAATTAGCAGCAAAGAACTGCACTGTGTTAACTGTTGAGATAGCATGAATGAGAAGAAGTGATGTAGTACAAAAACTTAAGTTTGTAGAAAATGTGGAGACTCATGATTGTGGGTGTACATAATAAGATTTAAGCAGTGTGAATGTTTTAGTTCTTATAGTCTTACATATATGTCAAGTAAATTTTTAATAGCTGGAGGAGAAGTTGTGGATGCTGATTAATAATGAGGAATAGGAGATGACAAGAATTTAATGGGCGAAGTGGATTCTTCCAACAGGACGAGGTAGTTTAGGGTTACCTGATTTGGTGGGGTATTTTAAAAGCTATGTAATGGAGGCTATATATATATATATATGTATATATATATATATATATATATATATATATATATATATATATATATATATATATATATATATATATATATATATATATATATATATATATCTCAAGATGAAGGCTACAAATCAAAGAAAAGAAGATGCTGAAGAATTGTAGAGTTGTTTAAAAAATAAAAAGACAATAATATTGGATGTACTTATTTAAGGAGAATACTTACAAGTCGACAGAGTACTATATCTGTCATGAAGCAGAAAGTATTCTAAGAGCTAAGCCAAAACAGGAATAGAGATGGGAGATTTTACTAAAAGGGATGTTTGCAAGTTTCAGTATAAAAAGTAAGGAAGATGGCTGGAATTTCATGGATGCAATTAGTAAAGGAAGCATGTTATTGGGAGCAAATAACTCAGGAGGGAAGGAAAGAGAGTGGGATGAGGCAAAACAGCTGTATGAACTGTAAGTTAGAAACTCCCTTCTGAGTCATGGATTTATAGGAAATAAACAGGAGGATTATAAGTGAAAGAACAACTTTGGTAGATTTTATAAATGAGCCCAGAATTGAGATGATGTTAAAAAAAAAGATAATTACTGTGGCGTGTAAGACATTGCATGATAACAGTAACAAGAGGAGTTTAGACATGATTGGGAAAAGAGAATAAGAAGGCAACTTCCGAAAGAACAATGGTAAGAAATCCACAGAGCATGCAAGAAAGTCTAAAAGCATAGAAGTGTTTGCATAAGAATTTTTATACCCCAAGTAAACTGCATAGGATTTTTTTTCTTCAGATAAATAAACATTCCCCAGGATTCACGAAGCCTCCGTGTAAGAGTTATAACTCTTACACGGAGGCTGCAGTTAAACTGAGTGATGTCAGCATGCTCTGCATATTCATGAGAGCATGCTGAATCACACCCAAGTCAAACACGGCCGTGTAAGACAGTAGGGGGCATGTCCGTAGGCTGATCCCTGCAAGCGGACACGCCCCCAGAAGTGTAAAAGTGTCCAAAGTACACACCCACAACAGAGCCCACGCAAATGTGAATAAACACAACACAACACATGCCCCTACAGACTATTAAACATAAAAGAAATATAAATGTACATGTCATTTTTTTTTTAAACTGTAAAGATGTTTAACCGTGAGTGCGCTCGTTTGCGCGGGCGTGCCCGTAGCGCAGCTACAGTTAGCAGTCAGTGGGAAAGCATATAAGAACTACATATGCAAAATAAGCCAGGAAGCAATAGCGAAGCGGTAGAGATGCTGGCTGCAAAGCAGGCATTCATGGTTCGAGCCCCCACAACACAATTTTTTTTTTTTTCTCAAAATAAGCAGGAAACAAGTCCCTGACACATATATGTACACATGAAACCAGAATATATGTAAAATGCAATGTAATAGCCTATTTATATTGAATAAATGTGAGCTAAGAAATGAATATAAACTGCCACATATGCCCATAGCTGAGCTACAGTTCAACAGAGGGAGGTCATGTGCCCGTAGATAAGCATAGGTTTAACTGGTGCAAAATGAGTGCCTGTAGCCGAGCAGCGGTTTACCACGCTAAATATATGTGCCCCTAATTGCGCTAAGCAGCATATGCGTGCCAATAGCCAAATCAGTGTTAAACCGGCTTACCCCGTTTGCGCGGAGCTGCGCACCGCGCAAACGAGCTAACCGACGGGCAACGGTGAGCAAGCCGTATCCAAAATGCCTTTACACAGACACACCCCTCAACATGTCTAGACGGTCCTGAAAAATAAAAAGCAGTGGCCAGGTTCGAACCCAGGATACTATACACCAAAGTCAAGGTACAGAACCACTAAGCCATGACAGCAGTACATAGAAATGCAATATCAGCTCATATATAGGAATGAATACAAACCACAGCATGACAATGCAGGTTTACTGAAGTTGATACAATTCCAAACTGGCCAATCACAGATATGTGTGGGAAAAACGGACTATATAAGCCCCATAGGCGGGAATACACAGCATAAACGATTGTAGAACAGACCTGCAGTTAGAATGTCAGGTGTAGGTGAGGGTAGTCGCTTCTGAGCGCAGAGGTGGGGTGTTGAGGAGTCCAGGTACATGGCCTGGCTCCTAGTCCATAACCATGAGGCCCAACTCATGCAGGGCCAGGTCCTTTGGGGAGCGCATAAGGCTGAGGCGTGGGACCAGTTGGCTCATGAACTCACCAGTGCCACAGGAATTCCTCGGACAGGTGAGCAGGTCCGTCACCACCATGCGGACCTGAAGAGACGTAAGCAGGACCAACTGACCCGTTGGATCCAGGAGGCCCGGCAATCACCCAACGCCCCACCACTGAGTAAGTATAAATTAATTATGTTTGTAGAAAGTTAAACTACCTGCAATCATGGAGATGTGTATTCCAATATTACTTCATTTATATTACAGCTGCAGGTGTCTGTTCTGCGAACCGCAGAGCCTATGCTGATAGGCTGGTGCGGTTGCGCCACCAGGCAGGTCAGTAATCCACAACTAGTAACTGTAAAGATGTATAAATGTATGACAGTTAGCATAAGAGTGCAGTGTAGCCAGGAAGGAATTAAATCTGCAACTCACAGAGTGTGAAAGTTTATGCAAGTATTGCCTGATTACAACAGTTCCCAGCCTGTAAGATGAAACTAATCATGAGACTGTCCAACACATATTTGTAAATAAAACTGCCCTGCCTGTAAGAAAATAGTACACAAACAGCAGCAGCAGGTAAAGTATAGCTGCAGAAGAGGATGAATCCACCTGTGTGAGATGAATACATGTGGAAATTCTGAAACATGATAGAAGTGAGAGTGCTGGAAATAACTGCAATAATTCTGTTAAAACATGTCAATAAAGCCTAGAAGTACCAGTCTGAATAGTAAAATGAAAGCAAGTGAGAGAGTGTGAGAAAGTGTCAGGAATACAGCACTACAGTAGTAATAACCCCTGAATAAAGTATACTGCAGTCAGGACATAATTAAATGCATGTGAGACCCAAAACCAAACAGAAACATCTGTTCAAAGTGTTGCTGCATGTGGAATGTGTACACCAAAATCTGGATATGCTGCTCCCAGTCTGAAATATGCAGATAGGATGACTGTCTGATATCCCAAACATCCACACCTGTCTACAGTTATACAAAGAACACTTCACAGGAGATGTATCTGCACAAATGTCGATATGACTTGTGTATGAACAGCAATAAAATGTAGACTTATGTTGCAGTAACAGTCCCATCTGCAAGGTTAAGTAGTTAACATATAGGACACTGTAGTCAGAACAGTAGTGTGTATATAACTGTAGCTATTATAAATGTACAGCATATGTGGTTGTATTTGAAGGTGTTAATAATATGTCTGATTTACCCCACCCTCTAACCATCTATAACCCATTCCACGGAAAATGGTATGTGCAATCACAATTACCACCCCTGGACATCTGTCCTGTTGGGTCATATATATTTGCATGTCTGTTGATGCATCCGCCCCGTTCATACATCCACACCTGATGGCCTGTTGCCATCAACCAACCCTGCATGTTGTTGGACTGTGTATTACTGTTGGAATTATGCATGTGCTATGCACGCTGTTCAATGGTGTGAATAACTGGGTGTGTGTTTAATGGGAATACTAATGCATGCTGTTAAAACTAACTGTGAATGGTTTTTATATGTCACTAACCCAAACTGTAATGACATAATGCAAAACATAGAACGACAGGGAAGGCGGGTTCGGCGGACCCACCTCTCCCACCTCAGCTGGCGAGTGCACCTGGCACTAGTGCAGTCTGGACCCTCCTCCGGTGGCCCTGTGCCACCTGCGGGTGGAAGCGCTGCAGGGGACGGGGCTCGCCCCCCCTCTGCAAGTGTGGCCAGAGGAGATCCACCACTCACCCTCCGGTGCCTCCGTGCTGTGGTGCGGAGGGAGATTCGGGACTCCGTCCTCGTGCCCCTACGCCAGCTCGAGGCACGGTGGCGCAACTAACGGGCTTGCCCGTTGCCCGCCTACACAGCCCCAGCACCGCCCCGTCCTGGGCAGTGAAGGAACAGTGGCAGCTGCCTATGGGTGGGGATATCAGTTCCACTGTTGCCATCTGTGGGCTCATGGGCTCTGGACATCCCAACCTCCGTTCCGTCATTTGTGTAACCCCCACACGTGTCATACACCGCCCCTGTATGCGTCTTGTTTGTCTTGTCTGTTAACCTACCCAACCTACCTCCCCAGCTGTACCGACTACCTTCACCTGACATACCACTCTCACCTGAAAAAAAAAAAAAAAAAGGGCACTCTGTACCCACCAAAAATTACGCCCATACATAGCTGCCCATTCCGCACACATGTCTACTGGACATGGAACCCATCAATTCCAATTGGCTGTACAACAGGTATTATTGTTGTCCTGACACCTCTCTCAGGGGTGGAAGGTTTCAAATGTCACACCAAATTACATACATATGCACAGCTGTTGCTGCTGAAGAAATGGGCAGCTATGGGCCTTACCTACATCCCTCCTGCACATCCCAAGCTTGTTTCCCTACTGTCTTACCCTCTTTGTGACCCCTTTTCACCACTTTCCTGTCTCCCGTTTTCTTTTCTTTCAAAGAAAATAGCTGGTGTGCTTGTGTGGAGCTAACCGCCAGTGCGCATCGTGAGCTCCGCAAACCAGCGCTAACCCGGTTACAACAGCTTAAAAGTGCCTTAGTCACTTTGATTGACAGGTCCTGTACTCAGTTCAAAAGAAAAATAAAATCCCACTGTGAGTCCCGAACCCTGGACCTTGGCAACTATAGTCTGCATGACTTACCACTAAGCCATGACTCTTACATAGAAACACTGTGCTAAAGTAAATATATCATTTAACAGTAGGAATGAATGTACAGGGAATATAGATGTGTAGTACACAAAGCATGACATTTAGAATCACAAACAAAACTGGTGGATTTCCATAATAGTAGTGTGTGAACAGAAACAGCCATGCTAGTTGGAAGCTAGTAGGTAATAATGTCACCATAGCACCTTGCAAGACACACACATACTCACAGCAGGAGAAGCACTGCCCATACCCCACAACCCCTTACAGGAACACATCCGGACCAAGTAATAAAATATGTGGAGCAAAGGGACAAAACCAGGGACACATTACAAATGAAGTTACAACAAATGCAGACAGTTCAGAAAGTAACAGGGTCTACACCTTGTGGGATGTTTGGAAGGGTATGCAGTCTGGAACTTGAATGTTTGTCACCATATCCTGACTTGAGGCCAGAATGACCTGCCAGATAAAGGTGTGCATGAGATAATGACCAAATTCTCAGGCAGACATGTGGACAGCCTGCAAATATCTGTACACATGACGGGTACAACACCACCATATTTGAATAGTTAAGACCCTAGACATAGCAACAGTGAATGTCTTACAGGGATGCCCACAGACCACATGTGAAATGTACAAACAGTAGGCAGAAAGGTGTAACACATGCAATGGCAACTATGGGTTCCAGAAAGTATTCACCACTGCATGGCAGAAAAGGTGTAGTAATACCTATGCTCATGCTAACCCACAGTCACACCTGCAGCATACCAGACATATTAATGGGTGCACCCCACTGATATGTACCATTCCATGAGGCACATAACTGGTGAACCTGAAAGCCTCTGGGGCCTGCTCAGCAGCATACCCACATATGCTAATAGATGTCAAGGCCCACACCATGGCCAGACCACACTGCATGCTGTAACACCCTAGCAGATATAGCAAGCATTCCAGGGTGTGAATGTACATGGGAAATAGGAAAGCTACAGCAGCACACAACAGTCCAGACACCTAGCAGGCACACCAGTACTGACAGTGAAGGGCAACTATCAAAGACGTAGCAACAGAGTGCAAGCAAAGGTGAAAGGAAAGCACACACACACATGCACACATCAACAATAGTAGTAGTTGTTAGTGTACATACACAGTCAGTACAGGAAACTGGTGAAATGAATGGAGGAATGTTAACCCACAACCCACCGAGTAAAATTAGAGATACCAACCTTTACACTCACAGAATGTTGTCCACAGCATAACAGCATGGTCCCTGCCATTAACATCTGAAAGGGCTACGCCTATTTCACACACCTTTTTATAGCACAGTTCTGCAATCACAGTGAGAACTGCAATCAGTACACAACAGGCTGCATGCAATTAGCAAATGCTGGCTAACAATTGGTGCAGAGGCCATCACATGGGCATATGCAGATACCTACAAAAGTATGCTGTATTCCATGTCCACGCATGCAATAATCACATTGCACCTGGAGAGAGACAGAGAGACAGAGAGCCAGAGAGCCAGAGAGACAGAGAGAGAGAGAGAGAGAGAGAGAGAGAACCACACCCAGAACTATACTGCAACTAAGCAGACAGACAGCAAGCCCCAGCAACAGCTACCTGGAAGCTGCAACAGTGAACCGCAGCAGCAGGACAGAGAGACAGACATTCGCAGACACAGCTGTGACAAACACAGGTACTGTAAAGTCATACTATCAAGGTGTACATACTATGAACCCTCCATATGTGTTATTGGGCTGTATCCATATGTATATGAAGATGTGTAATGGGCAGGGGATATACAGCACCTATCAGTGAAGGCTGTACATACAGTTGTATGTGTGAGCATCTATGTGCACATATATATGTCGTCTGATTGTAGGTTGTACTGCCATGTACTAATTACATTACAGAGCTATGTATGCTTAGCAGTATGTTAGTGTGTGTATACAGTAAGGTAGACATATATGCTGACATACCTGTCCAACATATGGCTATGTAGTCATGTCAACATATGTATGTGTAGATATCTTATATGTATATGTATACATATGATATCCATATATGTATACATACATGGAGAGAGAGAGATGTAGGACCACATAGACAGATGCTGATAGAATATTGTAGCGACATATCTATGTAATGGACACATGCAGAGATAGAAATATGTAGATACATATACATAGACAGACTGATCTGACCACCTACAGGTATGATTGTATATGCTGACCTGCAACACAGCCTGCCCCCCCCCCTGTCGCCCACAACCCCTCTGTGCCCCCCCACATCTACAGCAGAATATGTACATCAATATATATATATGTGCAAATGCATACACACATATGTACATGTATATAGAAATAGACATATAGACATATCTTAATACATAGATATATGTATAGAGAGAGAGTGAGAGAGATGTATACAGAGCTGGAGTGAGGCACATGTGTACAGATGTATTGCAACTGGTGCCTGGTGACAAAGGCACGGAGTGAATACCAGTGTCACATCCGGAGTATCATACCACAGTCCAGATCACCTACACAGGTAACCACCATATAAATGAGTGTCCGCCCACCACTGCATGTGTCAGGGGTGGTCAGGGTCATGTGTACAATAGTGGCCCCAATGATAGTCACAGTGGCACACTATCCCTGGAACAGCTGCTCATGGTATGTGTCTGCACACATGGTCAGTCAGGCATGGACATGTAGGTCGGTGTACCCCCCACAGCACGTAATGTATGCCATGGTATGGACCTCACACGACAGCAACAGATATGTAGAAGGACACAGTGACATGTACAACACGGTGACAATGCACCCAAACACAGTACCATTGCGCAGTGACTGTCAACACCATAGAGTACACGTATGCCGCCCACGTACAGGTTACCACCCCAGATGCACATATGGAGGTCACACCCATGACAGATGTCCAACAGGCATTGTACCACCGGCCACCATACACACCCTACTTGTCTGCTGTGTGTCGTCTGTGCCACTGCAATTTAGTGCACATGTGTAGGTACGGGTTCAGACTCACAGACAGGACACACCCTGCAACAAACCACACAGTGTTACGATGCGAGACTCCCCATGTGTACATGTCACACATACCCCTGCTGCATGTCACTGAGATAGGTAATATGCCATATGTGTCACCCTGTGTAACTGTGTGACGGCAGCAGGTACCATCACACCACATGTGTCACAATTGTCAGGTTAGCAGAACAGTACGCTGCTGTAGACACGGGGGCATTAGCATATTGCACAGTATTGTATTACAATGTCATGTATTGTGTTGTATTGTATTGGTATGGTGAGGTGCCTCCTGCATGGAGTGGAACCACTGGTGCTGTGCTCCAGTGTACAGGTACATACCCTGTAGTCCAGGTAGTGTAACATAGCACCTCTATATGTGTGTTTAGCGCCTGTCAGAGGGAATGTAGCATGCAACTGGGGATACCAGCAGGTCCCGTCCATGTCGTGTAGTCTGCTCACCTGTGGGTGTCTCTCACCTGGATAACTGTGAAGACCTTGAGGTTAGGGTCAGCAGGGATACCCATGCCTTAATACAGGGGGAGGGTGGGGTGACACCTGCACTGACCCTGTCCGCCACAATGTGGTCTAGCTGTGGTGTAGGTTGAAATATGTGTAGTGTACTACCCATGGGCATAGAGGATGGTTCCTGACCAGGTCGCTAAATAGGTCAGGTAGGCCTCCTGGTCATCTGCAGTATCACGCTTGATGTCCCACTCAACATTGCCCATGTGGTCAGTGTGATGGGAAATAGATCCTTACCAGTGCTGCTCAGACATACCCTCCCTTCAGAGACTGATGCTCTGTCTCGTAGTAGCTTACATCAAGTGTGATACAATCAGTATATGGCTGGGGTTTGCCGGACAGGATGCTGTCCCTTTGTGGACAGTGTCCTGGACATATATGGGAATGCATGAGCCATGTGGTCTTGGAGATGTCTGTAGAAAGCAATTGTGTAGGGGTCAGCATTGTGTGATGTCTCTGACACTGGCCCAGTGGGCTGTAAGGATACCATATCAGTGTTACAAAGTGTAACGTCTGTATCTGTAATGTTGTGCACTGTAGCCATCTCTGCTGGTGGTGGAGGTGGGATATGTATATCCAGGGCAAGCAGGGTGTTGTCAGCCCACAGTAGTCGCCGATGTACGCCATACAGTACCTAGACACAAACACACAGAGTGAGGAGGTGCACCTCACCTAAATTGGTGTTCTGACTGCTGGTTTCCAGTAGTATGTCATACGTAGCCTGGCAGGTACTGTACAACAGTTGCTGGCCGAGCACTGCTACCTGGCCATCTACATGTGTATCCACCAATAGACAGACAGCTGCCACATATGTGTGATATGTGTTATTATGACAGTCAAGTAGCATGTGTATTATGTGTGCCAAGGTCTGCCAACATAGATTGCTGATACCATGTTATCTTTATTCCCAGGTACATGGCCCACCCGAGACATGCAACCTACTCCGTGGCTGAGGATGAGGAGATACACCAGAGCCTGGTGCGGGACTATGCAACACTCTTTTCCCGCACCAGCCAGAATCAGCAGGTGAGGGCTGCACTGTGGCAGGACCTTGTCCAGCGGGTAAATGATATAGGCATGCATAATAGGACATATGAGCAGGTGCGACATCACTGCAGTGATTTGATTAGACATGTCCGTCAGCGTGCATCAGATATCCACAGGCAACAGGTCGCCACAGGTGGTGGGGTGGCTACACATCCCCCACTCACCAGACTGGAGGGACTGCTCCTGAGTGTAGTGGCTCCAGTCCACCTGCAACAACAACAGCAGCAGACATGTGTCATGATGGAGGCTGGAGCCGCACAGCAGCAGGACACTGAACGTGCAGGTAATATGTCACATGTGTAGTTGACTGTTGTGTACACTGGTAGTTAATGCATGTGTGTGGTGTGTCCTTTGTTTGTAGCTGCAACCATAGTATATAATGTGCAAGTGTGATATCCGCAATATTAGCTGCAGACCTTTGAAAGGCGACTGTGGTACACCTGACCTGTATCATACTCCGTAATATTGGCACAGTTGTGCCCACTAACATTAGTTTCCTCCTGTCTGCAGGACCCTCGGTATCACTGCAGTGCAGCCTATCCATGCTGGTGAGTGTCTATTTACTTTACCTGTTAAGATGTTGGTAGTAATAGCACCTTTGGCACACTTAGTGGTGCCCTTGTATGCATGTAGGTGTGTCTGTGTCTGTGTGTCAATATCACGCATACTGAGTACTGTTCAATTGTGTGAAACTGTGTGCAAGTGTGCAAGTGTGCAAGTGTGCATGTGTGCATGTGTGCATGTGTGCATGTGTGCACCTGTGCATGTGTGCATGTGTGCATGTGTGCATGTGTGCATGTGTGCATGTGTGCATGTGTGCATGTGTGCACCTGTGCACGTGTGCATGTGTGCATGTGTGCATGTGTGCATGTGTGCATGTGTGCATGTGCATGTGTGCATGTGTGCATGTGTGCATGTGTGCACCTGTGCACATGTGTGCATGTGTGCATGTGCGCATGTGTGCATGTGTGCATGTGTGCATGTGTGCACCTGTGCATGTGTGCATGTGTGCATGTGTGCATGTGTGCATCGCTGGCAGTGTGAAGACATTGTAAACTGTGTTTCCTGTTTACTTCCCACAGGTTCTGTTGCTGCTCTGGTGTTATCTAGCAGGGAAACTAAGTCAGGTGCCGTGGGTACTGCCACTGATGACATTGGTGTAGTGGCACAGGACGGTATGCCAGTATGCCAGGGTCCGCCATTGGTCAGCCAATTGACAGTACACAGCTGTCGACACCATCCATGCGCACAGTTATCCTGCCAATACACCCTTGTCACCACTGTCCCTAGGTGATGGACAGCATACAGTGGGCATCGACCAGGGTAGTGTGGTACCTGCGGCACATGCTTCCCCACACAGCAGCCATGGGCATGGCCCAGACATGGTACCACACAGACAGTTGTCCAGGGGTTCGTGGGAGCATCCATGGGCGTACTGCCCCTGGCAGACGTGCCCACAGAGGACTTACAACCTCAGCTATGTTCCGGACTGTCATGCAGGCACAGTCACGTATGGAACGGTACACCAGACAGGGTCTGAGGGAGCTGACAGCATGTCGCACAGCCATGACCGACGGTATGCGTGACATTGCGGCCGCCATCCGTGATTTCACCGACGTCGTAGACAGACGTTGTGGGGACATATTACACCGTCTCCACAACTACATGTCCACGAGCCAGGGTGATGGTGGGCGGTTGCGTCGTCGTGGCGTATGCCAGCAACAGCAGCAGCTGGCAGTCGGCGTGGGCGACAACAGGGCGGCCGCCCCCATAGTGCCAGCAGCAGCCCCAGCAATGCTGGTTCTGTGCTGTCATCAGACCGCCCCAGGAGACCACGTGCACGTGGCTCTGGCCAGGGCCGACAGGGCTCTGTGTCCAGTCAGCGAACACCTGCTTCCGATGACAGTACCCAGTCTGGGTTGGTACCGGATACGGTCCATAGCACCCCTGCAAGGCTCAGGTACCGTGTCCATGCCCAGAGACACTGATCTGTATGGCCTGGCAGGTACAGTCTGTGGCTTTCCACAAACACCAGTATATGGCAGCCATGAGGTGGAACTGTGTGCATCCATACACACATGCAAAATAACAACACCTAGGCCTACCGCATACACGCACACACTGCAGCAACACTGCCCCACCTTCTACTGCTGTCCCTCACCAACACACATACACATACATGTCAATTGGTGGTATGGGTGGCTGACCCAGGCATACCAAGTTCACACCCTGTGCATATGATGAAACTGTGCCACCTCCTGCAGTCTGTAACAACTGTGCAGGTACAGGTTAACATGTTACTGATGCACAGGGTGACCACATAGATGTGTAGTAATAGTATCATGTGTTGAACAGTACTGTGTGCTGATTTAATTGTGGGTATATCACAGCATGCCTGATGCAGTATTTGTGTGATTGTCATGTCCTGTTGTCTACACCCATGGTAAGTACCATAGTGTATCATCTGCACATGTTGGCATACTAGTGGTAATGATGTCAACAGCAGCCTACATACATAGGTAGCACAGGGGATGGGTAATGCATGTAGTAATACACAATGATGGACATGTAAATTGCAAGTGGCATGTTGGCCACACTAGACTCTGCAATGCAGATGTGTGAGGACGTTGATATGTGTGCATAACTACACAAGTGGTACAGGACACATAGGTGCACACTAGCACTGCATGCACACACCTCCTACCATGCTAGACAGCCCCAACACACATAACGAACTGTCACGGGAGGGAGAGTCCCCATACATGTCAGGGATACTGTGGTGGCAAGCCAGGGAGCATACATCCTACTAAGTATGGCACCACTGTGAGAAGGATCGGTGTCTGTTATTTGACATGTGTATTACTGCAGGTATGGGCACATGGGTTTATATCCAGTTATTGTACATCCTGACAGTACATGCATGTTCCATTACACTTGTGTGCACTGAGACTGGACCCTGGCCATCTGACCAGTGTGTTTCCATGTACATGTGCATAGCGCCTGCATATGTGCAGTGTTACCTTATGGAACTGGTACAGCTTGTTTGTTGTACAATGGACTACATGGAGCACTGTTCACTGTACCTTTGTTTGCATGCATGTTTGCTTGCAATTACCCTGGAATACCGATCACACCTGCAATGCATAGTTATAGGGCTTCTGTGGACTTCTAGTGCCATCTGTGTAGCCTACTGTAAGTATGGCCATGTCCCACTTGAGAGGTTGCCACTGTTTGACCTGTTCACATGTACATTGACTGTGACACAGTGCATATGACCTGCCTGACATGTGTCCACGTGAGCAGTCATGTATGCTACTGCTAAGTAGTCACAGGCACTACACCTTCACACATCCATCTCCTGTTGAACTACCTGCTTTGCTAGGGACAGCCTGCACCTGTCACCCCTGGCCTATCGGATATTGGCAAAGCCTCTTGCTACCCCCATAGTGCCTATGTTAGGCAGGGCTCACATGACAAACCCACCTTCATAGGTATCACAAGGGATAAGACACTAAGAGCAATGCTACACAACGCCAGATGTCTAATCCTCCAGATGCATGCACCCAAAACACTACTTTGCAGGGGAAACATCGATATGTGTGCAGTAACAGATGCCTGGTTCAGGGCTACTGGGAGCACACCAGCACTACCGGGTGTAACCCGGTTGATTCCTTTGCTACAGTCACCAAGGCCATTGCCGAGGGGAAGGTGGTTCACACAGCCTACCTGGGCCTTGCAAACGCCTTCACAACAATACCCCACTTGGCCATTCTAGGCAAGCTCACCAGCCTGAATATGAGCCCCTATGTCACTAGATGGATTGCACAGTGGCTGAAGAACAGAACCCACATGGTTAGCATTGCTGGAGCCATGCCAGACCCCATAACAGTTCCAGGATGTGTCCCAGAAGGCTCAGTCCTGGGACCCTCTTGTTAGGTACATATTTATTGGAGGTACAGGCCAACACGGATGACCTGTGGCTGTCCAAATATGCAGATGATTGCAAACTGGACACCATAATCGACTACCCAGCTGACACAGGCATCTTCCAAAGGGGCATCATAGCAACAGACAACTTGTGCCAGGGCCATGGCCATCTGCTGAACAGTGTGTAGAAGGGGAATGTGCATCCTGTAGTCTGTTCACCTAGTTACCAAAAGGGACATTGTCCCCACACACACTAACCCCCCTCAGCCAGAAACACACACTTGCCAATTGCAGGATTCAAACCCCTATCTGACTGTTATGACACGTGAGACAGGCGCATTAGCTGAGCACGCTATTTGCATTACTGGGGGTTTTCTTTTCCCCTGCTATACTTATAGAGTGCTGACATCATCAGTATTTAGAAAAGGGTATGGGCATCCTGTAGTGTCCTATCCTATTTGCCAAAAGGGACACGTCCCTCACACACTAACCCCCCTCAGACAGACACACACATTTGCCATTCACAGGAATCAAACCCCTACCTAGTTATGTTCTGACACTTGAGACGGACGCATTAGCAGAGCGCGCTATTCGCATTACTGGGGGTTTTCCTTTCTCATGCTCTACTTATAGGGTGCTGACATCAGCAGTGTGCAGCAAAGGGGAGGGGCATCCTGTAGTCTGTTCACCCAGTTCCCAAAAGGGACTTTTCCTTCACACACTAACCCCCCTCCCACAAACACACACACTTGCCATTCACAGGAATCAAACCCCTACCTAGTTATGTTATGACACTTGAGACGGACGCATTAGCAGAGCGCGCTATTCGCATTATTGGGGGTTTTCCTTTCTCATGCTCTACTTATAGGGTGCTGACATCAGCAGTGTGTAGCAAAGGGGAGGGGCATCCTGTAGTCTGTTCACCCAGTTTCCAAAAGGGACTTTTCCCTCACACACTAACCCCCCTCACACAAACACACACACTTGCCATTCACAGGAATCAGACCCCTACCTAGTTATGTTATGACACTTGAGACGGATGCATTAGCAGAGCGCGCTATTCGCATTACTGGGGGTTTTCCTTTCTCATGCTCTACTTATAGGGTGCTGACATCAGCAGTGTGTAGCAAAGGGGAGGGGCATCCTGTAGTCTGTTCACCCAGTTCCCAAAAGGGACTTTTCCCTCACACACTAACCCCCCTCACACAAACACACACACTTGCCATTCACAGGAATCAAACCCCTACCTAGTTATGTTATGACACTTGAGACGGACGCATTAGCAGAGCGCGCTATTCGCATTACTGGGGGTTTTCCTTTATCATGCTCTACTTATAGGGTGCTGACATCAGCAGTGTGTAGCAAAGGGGAGGGGCATCCTGTAGTCTGTTCACCCAGTTCCCAAAAGGGACTTTTCCCTCACACACTAACCCCCCTCACACAAACACACACACTTGCCATTCACAGGAATCAAACCCCTACCTAGTTATGTTATGACACTTGAGACGGACGCATTAGCAGAGCGCGCTATTCGCATTACTGGGGGCTTTTCTTTATCATGCTCTACTTATAGGGTGCTGACATCAGCAGTCTGTAGCAAAGGGGAGGGGCATCCTGTAGTCTGTTCACCCAGTTTCCAAAAGGGACTTTTCCCTCACACAAACACCCACACTTGCCATTCACAGGAATCAAACCCCTACCTAGTTATGTTATGACACTTGAGACGGACGCATTAGCAGAGCGCGCTATTCGCATTACTGGGGGTTTTCTTTTATCATGCTCTACTTATAGGGTGCTGACATCAGCAGTGTGTAGCAAAGGGGAGGGGCATCCTGTAGTCTGTTCACCCAGTTCCCAAAAGGGACTTTTCCCTCACACACTAACCCCCCTCACACAAACTTGCCATTCACAGGAATCAAACCCCTACCTAGTTATGTTATGACACTTGAGACGGACGCATTAGCAGAGCGCGCTATTACCATTACTGGGGGTTTTCCTTTATCATGCTCTACTTATAGGGTGCTGACATCAGCAGTGTTTAGAAAGGGAATATGCATCCTGAGTGTCTTTCTTATTTGCCAAAAGGGACATTTTCCTCACACAAACTTCCACACACGCACACACACACACTGAGCACTTGCAGGATTTGAACCCCTATCTAACTATGTCATGACACTTGTGACGGACGCATTAGCAGAGCGCGCTATTTGGATTACTGTGGAGTTTCATTTCTCCTGCTGTACTTCTAGGGTGCTGACATCATCTGTGTTTGGAAAGGGGAATGTGCATCCTGTGGGGAAGCAGACACCAAGCACACTATGGCTAAGCTGTCATTCCCTAGGGCAAACAGCCTATTGTTGACCTCTACACCATTATGTTTAATTGTCCAATGCACATTATTTGTTGCTGATAGACTGTTTGCATATCTTTATTGCCATAGCATTCCCTGTTGGTATGAACAACCTCTGCATCTGTGGAAACTGTTTGCATATGGGAGGGATCCACTATATCACGTATGTGTCTGTAGTCATTTAACTGTGTGCACTGGGCAGACTGCTGTAATGTGGTTGGTCCCTGGCATGACACATAACAATACCAGATATGTGTGTCCCACTGCTAAACCAAGATTTGGACTAAGTGTGTGAGCATGCCCAGTTCAGCCTTCCCATGGCATGTTGTCAAAGTGTGTGAGCATGCCCAGTGTGATTATTCCATATGTTGGACTCTGCAGCCCACCACATTTGTGGATGTGTGTGAACTTCACAAACTATCACCCGTTCATGGTTGTGGGTTGTGTGTCATGTTGTGTAGTTACTGTACAACTGCTTTGTGTGTGAACATAACAGGATTATACTGTGCCTGCAGTGTTTGCATGGGATACTTTGCATGCAGTCGTCAACATCCTTTCACACTGACCTAACACTGTAGTACTGTATAGTGTACTGGCAGTACTTTGACTGTGGTGGACAGTAACCTGGGCTTTACTGCTATCACTGCTTTACATTCTGATCGTGGGCACAACAGCCTGGTTGGGGCCAGTTGTGTACATCTGACCATGTTGCATTCTGTTCAGATATGCACTACTTACACCAGACTTGCCCAACATTGTTAGTGTATCCCACAACATAGGTGTACAATTGCATACACTAGCGTTGTGCCCTAGTCCATGGCTAATGCAAGTTGGAGAGTGTGTTTGTCCTTCAACACACATTGTAAGTGGAGTTTGCCATGACCGATGTAATGGTTGGTATACTGTGCCTCTGTCTACCTGTGACATGACAGTGATACCCAGGATAAACCTACCATCTCCCGTCCACCCATCAGGATTCCTATTGAGGAGGATTGATAAGTGACTCTATGGGTAGCCTGTGCTGAGGGTTCACTCATGGGTGGGGGTGGCTTCTGTGTTATGGATCACACAGTACAGCCTGTCCTATGTAAGTCAGTGCTGGGGTTCAGGTCTGTCATGTGCATAGCTCACTGCCATTCAGATTGTACTATGTGCAGTATTTTTATTGATGCCAGCAACACATGCAGAACATGGCATGTGTGTAGGCTGATTGATACTCCTGATGTGGTACTGTTGGGGACTTTACAGTTGATGGAGGTGTCTGCTGAGGTACATCCCACAGGGGCTATTGTAGTCGATTGTACCACTGATGCAGGAGGACTGCAGAGCCACAATGACCTCACCTTGTGTAGATCTGACATCCTTCATGATTAGGTGGGTATATGGTATGTTTCTGCAAACACTACAGCACATGTTTGTCCAGTGCAGGATATCTATCACCCTGTGTCCACAGGTCTCTCATTACATGTTAACTGCATAATGGGTTAACACCTATGTGGTAATTGGTGGACACTTACTGTATATCCACGGGGGTTGACTATACACATTTCTGCACTTAGCTTGCTGACATAGCTATGGCACCAGTTGTCTGTTTGTATGTGGCCCTTTTGTGGGATGCATGTGTCATCTGGTGGATCATATGTGATGAACGGTTTGTAGTCCTCTGCAAACATGTTAGGACACAGTCCTTCCATGTTTGCCTGTACCTATGGGACATATATACCAGACGAGGGGGATACCAGGTCCAAGCCTTGTGGGATGCCAGTTATATCTGGTTTGTAGTCTGACATGGCTGAAGCATGTCTGACCATGGCTGTTCTGTCCTTGGTCTGGTTTGCAACCCCTCTACTGACATGTGGGTTTATATTTACACTGGTGAGCCTATCTATACTGAACATGTAGGGTATTGTATAGACGCCTTTGCAAGGTCCAGATCCACTGTGTGGAGCACATTGCCCTCATCAATGACCTGAATGACTGTTTCAATTGGGTCCAACATGGTTAGGGGCAGGATCTGCACTTGAGAAGGCCACACTGTGTTGTGTCCGGTGTCAGTAGGTCCCCGACATCCATATTTCTGTGGTACATGCTGCTCCTTTCCATAGCTGTGCAATCTGGGCTTCTCAGGATTCTGGGGTAGTACTGTTCAGTATCCACTCAGGCAACACCTTTGTTGAGAAGGACCACTGTTGCTGTACACTGCTCTTTGGGTACATATTCTGTGGTACAGCTGGCATTGAGCAGTAGTGTGGTGTGGCATTCCATACATCTTAGACTCCATGTTGCACATCGCCCAGGTCACCATCTCATACCATTGCTGCTGTGTGTTTTGCTTTGGAGATGTTGTCTGTTACCTCAGCATCTGCTATGTCAGGGGGCCAGCTGTCTGCTGGGATACATATTCTGCATACATGGGGTGTGGGGTTTGCACTGCACCTGTCGGGATGTATGTTGGCAATATGTGTGTGTGTTTGTGGTGTTTGTGTGATTCAGTCCATATCTGTGAATTCACAAGATGGCTCCTACCATCAGTTGTGTAAGCCTTGGGATTATCCTTCATGTCCTGTACAATTTGTATCTACATAGGTTCATAGGTTCATACTAGGCTATCCACCCTGGGCATTTGTTAGGCTAGCCAGAGTGTGTGTGGCTTTGGAGACCCCTTGCTATCTGGATATTATGGCCATGTATTGTTTGCTTAGCTGTGCCTCTGTCTGGACATCACACAGTGAAGACCCCCACTGTAACTCTACAATCATCCATCCACTTGGCAAGATTCCTGTTGAACAATGTGAGTGAGGGGCTCTGCCTAACATGGGGTGGGAGTCTGGTCCAGGGTGTGTGGAGCCTCTGGATTATGTATCTGTCCCACCAGCACATCCTATTTCATTATGTGTTGGGGTTGACATCTCTCACTCTCGCAGCTCCAATGGATATGTGTTGTCTGGGGTGGAGCAGGTCCATCACTCCTGTGTTAGGCATGGCCTCCTACAACAGGCATGCAATGCCTCTGTGTGGGCAGTCTGCGACTGGAGTCAGCTGGGGTGTCTACAGCCTAGCAGCATATGACATATATGTATGACACTTTATCCTCTTGGTAAGGTACCTTTGCAGTTTTCCTAACTGCTGCAGGTGTCAGGTAAGGTGGATCCCACATGAGTCATTGTACTGGATTATGGGTGTGATTGGGAAAAGTATAGGGCACAGTGGCCTCTGTTGCCATAGATGTGACTCCTTTCCTAATACAGTGTCACATGTAGACAGTCTTCCTAGACACATTGGCAATGTGGGTGTCACATAACAGGTTACTGTTCACTTGTGTCCCTTGGTCCCTGGTTACTCCTTCCATACATACTGGTTTACCACCTTTGTGGTATTTCGTGGTACCTTGTCTGGTATTTGGTGGGACATTCATACTGTCCAGTGTCTTCCGGACGGTTGGGGGGGGGTTATTGTGTGTGAGAGTGCGGTCTGTAGCATACTACAGACTGCACAGCAGTCTTGCCTACAGTTAGTTGCATGTGGGTGAACTCCACTGCCTTGTGCATTGTCAGTTACCTGGACGTCTGGGTGTCTGTGCTGCCTATGGTTACTCACCTCCTTTTATGTAGTGTTCCAGGTTTTGGGGCCATGACACATGGTACATGGTATAACCTGGTAGTGCTGGTGTGCTGTCAGGAGCCTTGCAGCAGGTTTCTGTCACTGCACAGACATCGATGTTCTCTATTCTGGGGATGGCCTAGGGAGCATGCATATTGGGGTGTACACATCTGGCATCGGTCATCATTTCCCTTATGTTTCTTCCCACTTATGTTTTCTCGGGTGGCGGGTCAGTCTGTTCAGCCTTGCCTACAAAAGGCTGTGTGGAGGTGGCCAAGGCCTTATCCACTATTCAGACGCCCATGGGTAACGGGTGCAGGCCATCCCAAGGGCAGCTGCATGGATTGTCAAGCATGACATCCCAACCTGACAGACATTGGATCCCCTTGGACTGACACCAGTAAATGTGCTACTTGCTATGACTGATCATTCCATGTTTCTACTGTGGCATTATTCTTGGTAAGGGTAGGTTGCTGCAAACGGTGAGTGTCATACCAGCCTGGACTACATAATCGGATAGCTCATCTGTGTCTCTTTACATGTAGGCTAGGGCAGTACACCTCAGGTCATTCACACCAGCATGGACTATAACTGCATCATATTTCTGTTTGCTTTGGAGTGACCTTCATATTTCTGTTATGTGGCATATTGTGGCGGCCTACAGGCAGCTTACTGTACCCTTTCCTTTGTTCAGTCTGCTGTGCGGGACAGCAGTGTGTCAGACTATGGAGTTACCTATTACAACTGTATCAGGCATGTTGTTTCTCCTTCTGGCCTGTGACTGTTTGGCACACCAGCTTTGTGTGCTATGTTTTGCATGTGCTATGTTTGGAGGCTATTTCATTGGGTGTCTGCTTTATTGGCCTCTGTTGGTGTGCTGTGTGTGTGATTTCTGCCTCCGGGAATGTCTTTCTGTGTTTATGTGTTTGGTTTGCAGTTGTGGTAGGTCTATGTGGGTATGTATCTGTGGTGTGTGTGGTTACCTTCTCCTACTGACTTGTTGTGGGTGTACTGAGTTGGGGGAGCTCTGCCTCCGGTTTGGATGGATGGTTGCATCTCTCACATATATTTGTATTTCTTGGGTGGAGTTGGTGGTTGTCTGTGTACTTGGGGCAGGTGTAACATTGGCTCAGGGTTCACAGATTCCACTTGTTGAGCCTGGCCTTACTGGATAGCATGTGTGGACAGATTATATTGCCATACTACTGATCAGTAATTACGTCATTGTTCCTGCTTGCTCTATCATGTAGTACCTTCCTCTTTCTCTTGCATGTTTTGGTTATGGCTGGTGTCCACCATGCCAGATTTAGGCACTGTGTCTTGTTTTAATGTGGGACTGCATAATCCAAGCATTCCTGGCGGTGTTCATGGAGTGGCTGTCTTGCAGGTTCTGAGGCGTGGCCCATATTTTGCACCTGCACGTGAACTTTCATGGCTTCAACATCATTTTGGAGGTGTGCACATAATGCTTAGCACATGTTTTCCACTGTGTTTCCCGGACAGGGACTGTGGTCAGGGTTTGCATATCCAGTGTGATTACTATATGGTCTGGTGTTACCAGTGTGCAATACACTTCTCATCTTAACATCCCGTACCCATATTGCTGATTATCACATCCAGTATGCTTGCCCCTCTTGTGGGTGTGCTACGTTGTTCCTGGGCCTTTTGGTTTGTGGATTTAATGACCTTTTGTCCTACACTGTTGCAGCTGGTATAATGCTCACAGTCTATGTGTCTGGGTATTTGCAGTCACCAAATATAATGTGGTTTGGAGGACTTGATATATTCATGTATTCCAGCATGGGCGCAATGCAGTTCCTGGTGTTGGGCCAGTACTCTGTGGCAGGCTATACACTGGTGTGCGGTTTTAGCCACTGTTACTTGTGCATGGCTAGTCCATGCTGCTTTTTCTGGTAGTACCAACATGGGGGTGTGGTTATCCTTGTCATTCTTGATGTTCGCCCTCCTTTTGTAGCTTGTTCCAAGTGTTGAGGATGTACAGCACAGTCTGAGGTGTGACCTGGTGGTGTTAGGGTGCTGTTGTGAGCCTTGCCTCAGTATTCTGTTACAGCACAGTTATCAACATTCTCCATACTGGGTGGGCTTAGTCTGCATGCATCTTGCTGTTTGACCTTATCCCTTATCTGTTTCTTATCACTTCTGGTACCTATAGAGATAGGTTTGTGTTTTGCGCATTCCTATTCAGGGCACACTGTGCATGACAACAGCCTTTGCCAGTATCCATACGGCCTGCACTGATAGGTGCATGCCAGTCCTGGCAGGTGCTGCATCATGTCATGCTCAGCATGTCATCCCAGACTGGCACACAGTTCGTCCCCTTTGCCTACCTGCATTACTCCGGTAATTGTTGCACTTCATCATCTCGTTGTCCTGTTGTGGCATGCTGCTTGTTGAGGGTAGGATGTTAGACGGGGTCCTCAGGTGTGCATATGGTACTTGGTGTTACATTACTTGACACACAGCATTCATGCCTCGGGTGGTGCTGCAGGGCTGCCTCTGTCGGATGCACATATTACACTTACCTGTACATGTTTGTGAACAGGTTTTGTCACATTAGGCATCCCTGTTACTATATGGTGAGTCGGAGAGGGGTATCATTCCCAAGGTTCCTACTGAGCCAATGTATGTGCTATGCGTTGCCTCTTTGCCAAAGCCAGGGCATACTGGGCACGCCTCCTTCTGCCTACTGGGGCAGGCTCAGGTTGTTCCTCCTCCGAGTCACGCTGTGCCTGTGGTGGCTTTGGCGATGGTGGGGGGCTGTTTGGCCCAGCCCTATGGTGATCCTGCTGCAGCTGTTTTCGCATGATCATATTATGTAGCATAGCACATACCATGACAATTTGGGTACATGTAGTTGGTGTGTACTGCAAGGCTCCACCAGATGTGTCCAGACACCGGAACCGTGACTTGAGCAGCCCGAACACACGCTCTATTACATTACGTGTTTGTGCGTGTGCCTCATTATGGCGTTCCTGTTCAGGTGTGTGTGCATTTCTGATGGGTGTCATCAGCCACGGCTCCAGTGCATATCCAGCATCCCCCACTAGGTGTCCATGTGGGATGTCCCCATTGGCAAATGTCTGGTACAGCTGCGTCAGATGCCAGATGTGGGAATCATGGTAGCTCCCAGGACAGCCAGCACACACATTCATTATTATGCCCTGGGCATCACACACGACCTGGCAGTTGATGGAGGGAAGCCCTTGCGGTTTATGTAGGCCCTACCCGCTCTCCTGCTGGTGCTTTGATGCGTATGTGCGTGCAGTCTATGGCACCCAGTACCTCAGGGTATTCCGCTATTTGCTGGAAGAGACGATGTTGCTGGCCAATACCTCACGGGCATTGGGGAAGTATACATGATCACCGACATGTGCTGACATGGCATCCAGGAACTGGTGCAGTACCCTGGAAGCTGATGCCTGTGATATCCCCATCATATCGCCAGTTGGTCTCTGGAAGGTACCTGTTGCTAGTATTCTTAGGCCAACACATACCTTGGTTTCCACTGGGATGGGTTCCCCTCTGTTGGTTCTGTGTGTGAGGCGTGGCCTGCACAGCTCCACTATTTGCTGCAGGAGGTCTCTGTCCACTCTATAGCACTCTACTATCTCCAGCTCATGTAACCCGTGGTAGGTGACCCTGGGCCTGTACACTCTTCTCCGTCTCCTCACTGCGGGTTGTCTGGCACCATCTGCATTGTCACCACCCTCAGCAAGTCGCCTATGTCTCATTATGACAGCTATGGCAGCCCCTAACATTTCTGCTCTGAGTTCAGCTTTTTCAGTTTTCACTTCTGATAACTTAACTCCTGTCTTGCAGTGTCTCTTGAGAGAAACATTCTGCACTGCTGTTTGCAGAGTTTTAAGTGCTGGGCTGGCCTAGTATTCTGCCTGTGTAATTGCCTGCATCTAATTGTTTTCACCTGCTAGCTCCAGCAGTATTCCCTGCTAACTTCCTAGTACATCTGTTGTTTCCTTTTTCCTTTCTGTTTCCTCAGGGTGGGGCCGTGTGCAAACCAGCAGAAACAGGCTCACAGTGGCTTACACGCGCGCACACACACTTACACAGTTCAAGATCTGCTTATTCAGTTTTAAACGCGTGCACGCCCGCGCAAACGGTGTTAAACAGCTCCCAACACACTCACACATGCTTAGTCTGCCTTACACGCGCGCACACTGCCTTACACGCGCGCATACTGTCTTACACGCGCGCACACGGTCTTACACGCGCTTCACGGCGCGCACACGTGCGCATACACGTCCAACAAGAAACCTGGGTGTAGGCAACAGTGTACACCTTCCATTTCTTGGCTTTCTCATGTTTACTTGGGGGCACACCTCCTCCCTTGATGTCTCTCTGACATCTGTCATGTAACTCTACCTTCCAATGACTTCTATCCCTTTCTACCATTCCCCCCTGTGATGTCACCTATCTCCTACTCTGTTCCTCCCCCTTCTGTAACTCTTACACTACTCAGACTGTGCTCATTTCCTATGTGACAGTGGTATTCAGTATCCTTACCCTAATTTGCATCAGATTGCCTACTAATGCTTAGTTACATCTCTTACACTTGGCTTCCCCCCTTGGCAACCACTACACGGTGGCCATGTTGGTTTTCCTATGCTGGTCCCTCCATTGACATTCCATATAATGCATAAAACCTACATTTGTAGGTTTAAGACCTTCGTTTTCATGTTTTATGCAGCGCAGCCTGTTTGCATGGGGCTGCGCTGGGTTTACACATCGGCAATTGCCGAAAAAAAAAAAGATTATTTTACATTTTTTTGCATGGGCTTGCATTGCCAATGGCCACATATTTGGCCATTGGCATGCTGCCTATGACATATGCACCCTTTATTTGGAGCTGACATGGCTCCATTGCCGTGTTTGCAGAAACGTACTCAGTTGTCAACTGAGTACATTTCTGCAGCTAACACGGCTCTTACACGGGCTGTTCTGGGCTTCCTGGATCGCTAATCAGCCTCATTTGCATGCTATTCGGCTGCAAGTGGGCTGATTAGCATAGCCACGCCCACTCCGTGTAAGAGCCGTGTTAGACTAACTCTTACACAGACTTTGGGCTGTTCCTGGATCGCGAAGGCTACATGGAGTCTTACACTACTCTTAGACATGTAAGCCTTCGTGAATCCGGCCCATTGTTAATGCAGAGGGAACAGTGAGAAAAGTGTAACATGTTTTTGGGAATGTAATGAGTTGGCAGATTTTAAACATTGCCATTGGAGTACTTTGATCTGTTGGGGGAACAAATGGTAGCAACTAACGAAATTATTCTTTTGAGCTAGGATATATTATGATCTGAATAGCCTAGACATAATAAGTCAATGCTGTATTTAATGTCATTCACAGCCAAAAAAATGATCTGTAGGAAATGGACATGAAAGTCTCAACCAATCTTAACATAAGTTTTGACTATTGCAAAACCGATAAAATAGTTGCAGGTGTGATCTTTAGAAAAGGGAAGGGACAAATTACATAGACATAAACATAATTTATAGAAACAATATATGCAGAGCAATGCTCATGAACAGGAATGGGGTTTAAAGGAAAGAACAGATCAAGCAGTTTAAGTAATAATAGAGTGAATGTAAATTATTGGAAGAAAACATATATGTATACTGCATGAATATAATAACAGAAGCTGGTATTTTAGCCCCCCTCCCTCCGTAAATGTACTAATGTAAGAAGACAGACCTGCTATCTACACAATGAGAACTTTAAACAAACGTACAGACTAAAGTAATGCAGATTAAAAAGAAAAGGCTAACCATACTCTTTGGTTGTCAGAGGTACAAATATTATGTGTATGGAAAGTATATAAAAGTTGAGACAGCAAAGCATCAGTTAAGCTGCAATAAATGTAGCTAATGTTTCAAATATATGCTGTCAAACTGTAGAGCAAACCTGAGAAGTTAATGCATATTATTGACATGATAAGTATAGCTGTTATGAATGAGCATACAGAAGCTTTGCTAGAAGAGAATATAAAAGTTTTATGGGTCATGATGTAGGTTCCAGTGTCACCTGTGAATCAACAATAAAAGGCAGTAGATGCAACAGAAGATAAGCAGTGCGGTCATTGAGAGACGCCATAATGTCAGAATGACTAGACACTGTAGAGCATCTTCATTAGCTAATCAGACCACAATATACTTTCAAGGAGGTCCTATATTTTTACCGGGTCTCTTATTTAAAAGTACATTTTGTTTATTTTATTTATTTATTTTCCATTTGTTTGCTGGGTTAGTCTGACTGGACACAATGTGACCATTTTCAGCAGAGGCCCAGGCAGAAAAGCTCCAAATACATAGTAAAAAATTATAATAAAAATAATTAAACATTATATAAACATAGCTATTTTGTACAAAGAGTATAGAACATATAAAAAGAGTAAAATCAGAGTTTTACAATTGATCCAGCATACAGTGGTTAGAATATTGGAAACAATTAAACAATATATTATACAACAAATATACAATTGCTTGAACATAAATTTAAAAAGAAGTTTCCATAGCCAAACAGGGTCATAAAGTAGAAATCATAACTATAAAGGTGGCCTAAATAGTTGGTTCACAGTATTATGCACTCAGTAAAACTACACAGTATACCTGTGATCTAGGGATGTTGAAAATCAGGAACAGGGGAAATTAGTCTGGTTCTGTACAGGAACATATCCAAGTTTAGAATAGATCTTTTAGTAGGGGTTTGAAAGTATGTTTACTATTTAGACATCTAATGTCAGGGGGGTTGAGAGTTCCAGGCCTTAGCAACTGCATAGGAATAAAGAGATTGGCCTGAGCTATGTAAGCAACTGGTAACAGTCAGTAGGGTGGTATTGGAAGATCTTAGTTGACGCTCAGTATTATGGAAGGTGAGCAGACCAGAGAAGAGAGGTATTTTATTTGGTTGGTATAGCAGTTGATGGGTCAGGAGAAGTTGATTGTATTTTTGTAGGTTAGGGAGTTCTAACCATCCTAGTTATCTTACGGAGAGGCAATGGTGAAAACGAGACTTAGCATTGGTTGCAAATTTTGAGATTTTATTGTAGCAGGTAGATAGTTTCAGAAGGTCAGATTTGTTTAGGTTAGTTAGAAATGGGGAAGGTAGAGAGAAGATGGGTATGAGAGATAGTGATTCAGGATTCCTGTGTGAGGAAGCTCTTGCAGCAGTAGAGTGAACCTAGTTTTTATGAACTTTGGCAATTGTTAGTGCTATATGTTTGTCAAATTTTAGGTTTTGGTCAATAGTTACACCTAGTAGCTTGGCTTGATTTACTGGTGTGATAAGGGTATTATTGGAGGATGTTATTGAGAATAGTGAGGTAGGGGTAAATGTTTTCGATGGGTGGAAGATCATGATTTGGGTCTTAGATGAGTTTAGTATGAGTTAGGAGGAATTTAGCCATGTTTCTGTAGTAGTGCAGGCTTCCTGGGTTCTATCTTGGAGTAATTGTAGAGAAGGGGGCTGAGGAAATAAGGATGGTGTCATCAGCATTCTGTACTATATTAGTTTGTTGGGTATCTGAGGGGAGGTTATTGGTAAAGATGGAAAATAGTAAGGGACCAAGAATGGATCCTTGCGGAACATCTTGTCCCACTTGGAGGAGAGGGGAAAAAGAGTAATGCCATTTAACAGCTTGTTGCCAGAGGAACAGATACATTTTAAACCGCAGTAGTGAGGAGTTATCCAGATTGAGCTTAGAGAGAGTTGATAGTAATTTGCAGTGGGATACTATGTCAAATGCCTTTGACAAGTCTAGGAAGACAACAGATACTAAGTTACTGAGATTTCTTTGTTGGTTGACATGGTCAGTAAAGGATATAAGGGCAGAGATGGCACTATGGTATGGCCGAAATCCATGCTAGCAGGTTATAGAAGATGATTCAGCAGTTGGGTGTGTTTACATTTTTCTAAGATTTTTGATAGGGGAGATAGTATAGCTATGGGGCGATAATTATTAAGTTCTGTTGAGGAACCACCTTTGTGTAGGGGATGATGTAAGAAATTTTCCAGAAAGAGGGGACAGTGTGTTCAGCTATGGATCTATTGATGAGTATGTAAATAGGGTAGGTGATGGCAGAGGCAGCAATCCGGAGGTAATCAGCAGGGAGTTTATCAGCAGCGAGAGTCGTGGGTTTCAATTTGGCCAGGTGTTTATGAATTAGGTCAGTTGGAACTGGTTTAAGAAAGAATTGGGAGTTGGTCTTATGGTGACAGTTTTGTATTTTGGGGGTATTTGTAGTAGTAGTGGGGAAATTGTTGAATAACGTTTGGATGAAGGAGGTGAAATCGTCATTAAACTGGGTGGCAATATCATTGTTATCACCTTCAAAGTTAGGGTTTGGGGAGGTGATTTTGCCTGGTTGGAGAATGTGGTTGATTGTGGACCAGAATTTTTCTGGATTGTTGTAGTGAGTTTTTTGTAGCTAGATATACTAACTTTTTTTGTCATTATGTATAAAAGTTATCATACCATCACAGCAAAGGAAACCAATGTATCTGGATATTCAGGAATCACATTTTAGGAATGCCCGTATTCAAAGGCAGAGTTAGATATATCAAGTACTGACTTGGCATTATAGTGCCAGTGGAAAAGATGGTTAAACATTGCATACCTTGTGAGACATATGTAAACCATAGTCAAATGGAAGTACTACTACTTTGTGACATATTCACACTGCTATGCCTAGAAGCAGGAAGTAATTTGTTTCAATGCAATAATCCTACATAATCACCAAGTGCTGTTTAAAAAACAAACAAACAAAATAAGCTTGTTTTCTATCACATGGATATGACAGAACTAATATGGACTTAATGTGCTTAAGTCTGTATTTGTAATATAAGCAGTACTGGAACAGGTGATGTAAAAAATGGGGTATAATCTGTGTACCGATAGTACAGACTTTTTTCTGGATTATAAGTGATTTCAGCATATTACATTGTCCAAAATAATCCACAGTCAAATGAGCAGTTGGAATGCATGATTCAAACTGTAACAAACATCCCAATAAAATGGGATCCATCAGATCATCTAGCTCATTTTGTGTCAATGGACTAAGAAATCCCCTTCAGAAAAGTATAGGACTGTAGTCTCCTTCATTGTTGATGATGGGATGAAGATTGAAAGGAAGGCTCACAATGTATTCCAGAATGTCCATTCCAGACAGCAGGTTTCAAATATCAGAACTTCTAAACAACACTGAGCTTGAATCAGAAATCAAGTTATGATAGAAATGCCAAGGACTAGGTAACAGTGTCTGCTTTCTGGAGGCCTGGAGATGAAGTGACAAATGTTATTCTCTACTCTTTGAATCAATGTTTTCTTGCTGTTTGAGCTGAGTACAGATGAGGGAAGGGTGAACTGAAGCCTAGGTATAATTACATTTAAACATATGGCTAGCCTAACCTCTCTAGATAGGAGACTTGATAAACTATTTGCAAACATAAGCTGTCTTAGGACTTGATAACTGGCCTTTCCACATACAAAAAAGAAAACTGGCTGGGTAAGCAAAACTCTAAGATATTCTTGAAAGTCATCCTCCTGAGGTGTGATACATTAAGTGTTGAAAATGGTTATACCAGCAATGTTGAGTAGTTATTGAGGTATACCAAAATATTATTTCCATTTTGTTTGTGTTAATAACCTATTTTTGATAAGTTGGTTCCAAACTATTCAATGTCCTCTTGTAACTGTTCTTACAGTGATTTGATAGAGCTCTGATATCTTAAAATAACTCTATCATCAGTGTAATGAGTTACCTTAACTGAATGGAGATCAAAAGGCAGCCTATTGATAAACTATGAAGAATCACAGAGGCTCCAGTACTGACCCTTATGGAAATCCAGTCTTAAAACCTCCTTCCTCAGAATGGTTGAAGCCTGACCTGTCCAAGAAATACAAGCTGACCACTTTTAAGATGTCATTAGTGAATCCCAAGTATCAATTTATAATGGAGCAATGTTGGATCATAAAGGCCCTCCTAAGATGCAGGAAAGATTGTGTAACATAGAGGTCACTTTCCTATGCCTATGAAGTTATAGATTTAGTCAGTAAGCATGAACAAGGCACAGAAGCTGTGATGATGTGAGGTATTGCAAGCTATGCCAGGAGAAGTAGGGCAGTGGATGTGTAACATATGCCAGCATAGCTAGCTGGAATTTTGTAAAGAATTATGTGTCATTTGTATATCAAACTGATTGTACAGGTGCTTGTTTTGAAAATGTATTTGTAAAGCTGCTTATGTTAAAAATGTACCAACAGTGGGTCCTGCTGGACAGAATAGAAATATACCTGTATATCAGACTGTATTGTAACTGTTGAAAAGGATATATTGTAACAGGATACTGGAAGAGAAGAGGTCAATCTCAGTCCAGCTAACTTTGAAAAATAGTTTGAAATGAAATCACTTGGTTTAGGCCATAATGATTGTATCTGACAGTCCTGATTGCAGTCAGAGACAAAATGTCTGTGAAAACCAGGACTAGGAATCCTATTGTATTGTCTTTAGGGGTGAACCAATTGCTACCCTGGAAGGGTGGAAGTTTTTGAAATGGTTTTATAGCTTCCAGATGCTGTAACACATCTTAGCAAAGCTCTATGTGTGTGTATTATGACACATATGTGCTAGATTCTGGTTCTTTTTCTAGTAAAGGGGTAGTGTGGGAATCAGAAGTTATTTGACCAGATGTATGTGATGTCATTCCGTAATCCAGCACTGAAATGATGTTTTAACACTAGATGAGACAGCAGTCTTAGGGCAGTCTATTTGTGAAACCTGACAAGGAAGACCATACACTTCATCTTGTCTTGCTCTAGTAAGTGAACTAGGGGACAGTAATTCTTTAGATCAGTCAGGAAAATATAGCAAAATTAGTAAAGTATTGTTTTTCTGTATCTGTGTAAACCTTTCTATCTCTGTTATTTTTAATATTTCCTGTGTCTGAAACTCTGGTGTTTATGGTAAATAGATATTTAGTATTTTCATGTTCTTTTATTATTTATTATTAAATATATTTAAACTTTTCTTTGTGGTTGGTCTTTTAGAGAATATTTTAATCTTTGAGAGTTTGTGTCTTTCGGCTTTTCCCGGTTAGGGGTCGCCACAGCGGAACTCTGGTCCGCTAATGATTGGTAGTTGATTTTTACATGCCGAGTTACCAGCTCTGATGCACAACCTTCAATGAAGGTACGCCCATTCACGCATGTCTCCACGCAGAAGTCACTCTAGCTGAGAATTTTAATATTTGAGAGTACTTATATTTATTTGGTGATATTGTGGCCACTCCTGAAAGCATTGCTGTCTGTTCAGCATTACCATTAGTATTAGTATGAATTTCACTCAGTATAATTGAGTACCCTTGTAAGAGCCTTAGAGTAGCTGACTTTGTAGTTTTCTGGTAGCAGTATCTACCTTATAGTCTGGGCAGAGGGGGCATCACTGTTAAATCTGTGCCAGCCTTTTCCAGGTGTGTGTGTGTGTGTGTGTGTGTGTGTGTGTGTGTGTGTGTGTGTGTGTGTGTGTGTGTGTGTGTGTGTGTGTGTGTTTAAAAATCAAATCTCAAAGAGTGTGTGTGTCAGCTGCTTATCACAGGGACACAGAAAGACTTGGCTTGGAACACTCGACTGAGGACTCTACTCTACAGCTGTGGTCAGTTTAGAGTCTTATTTGGGGCTTGGTGAGAGAGAGGGAGAAACCCAGCCCCAGGACAGGACTCTGTTCCCTGTGTGCTTTTATGGGAAATTGTGCTTGGTGCAGAAAACTGCATCTGGAAATACTGTGTGTATCTATTTTTGTTCCAAGTGAACTTCCCATACTGGTGTCAGTGGAGAGGATTGAGGCTCCTTGATTACTAACCCAGAGGAGGGAAGTCACATATTGCTGAGCAGTGGCATGGATATTAATTGAACTTCTGTAATCTGTAAGCAATTGTCAATGAAGGTGTATGTAATCTCAGCAGCCAAGTGTTAAACATACAGTTTCAGTTTTTACAACAGTTTTATTTATTTATTTTTTTAGTTTAGTCAGGGAAAGAAGGCAAAGATGTCAGCAGAGGATTATAGCAAGCTGACAGTGAACCAGTTGGCCAAGCTTTGTGAAGCCAAAATACTGGTGCATGCCAACTTGACTAAAGAGGAAATGATTTCAGCCTTAGTCACAGCTGTATCCCAGACCAGCAACAAGGAGGATAATCAGTCTGCAGATGGGAATTTGCATGCCTCAGAAACAGGACAGTTCACCTTTTCCTCAGAAGACTTAAGTCTGTCTGGAGTTAAAGAAACTTGAATTGGACACCAAACATTTGGAATTAGAGTCAGCAGATAGACTACAGCTTTGGAGGCTGAAGAAAATGAGAGACTGTAGCATTTGGAGGCTGAAGAAAATGAGAGACTGGGGCAGGCAAAACATGGAATTAGAATCAGCAGAGAGATTGCAGTGTTTGGAGGCTGAAGAAAATAAGAAACAGTGCAACATCAGAGGGAAATGCTGACTCTTGTCAGGGTTATGGATGTAATGGGTAATGACCAAACCACAAAAGCAATAAATGTCAGTAAACTTCTTCCACAGTTTACAGAGGGAGATCATTTTGATAGTTTTATTCATATATTTTAAGAGTATCTAGACAGTATAATGTTGACCAAGGGCTCCGGGTACGGTTCCTGACACCCTTACTCCATGGTAAAGCTGTAACTGCTGTTTCTAAATTGTCTGATGTTAATTGTTTAAATTATGACAAGGTTAAATAATGTTTATTTAAATGGTTTAAGTTAACTCCTGAAGCTTACAGAAAAAAAAGATTTGTGAGCATAGATGCAAGGCAGATGAAATTGTGTGTGATTATATTACTGAGTTAAGTACTTATTTTCATAGGTGGATGTGTAGGTGTCAGGTCACCACTTTTGAAAAGCTAGCACACCTTTTGATGAGGGAACAAACCCTTAGTACTTTGCCTGAGGACATGAGAATCTGGTTGGCAGACCAGGAGTGTAACTCTGTAGATGAGCTGAGAAAAAAGGCAATCTCTACTTAGCAAGCAGGGCATCACTGCACAAGATGGGGATACCTAGTGATGCACATGGATATAATGAAACCCATGGTGGGCAGCTTAAACCACCCCAGTGGAGTTCACCAGTAAAAAGGCAAGCCACTAGTTCAGGTACACAGCCAGGATCAAGGGTTAGATGTTTTAAATACAACCAGTAGGGCCACATAGCATACAGATGTCCACAGAAGCAAGGTAAGGAACAAAAGGTGGGGGAACCAGCAATTGGGAATGACAGCATGCCAATGGTAAGTTGTCTGGAGACAACAGTGCTGCCAGACTAACACCAAAGTTTATATCCTATCTTAGTGGATGGAGATCAGGCCACTGCTAAGAGAGACACAGCCTCTGACATAACCATTGTGAATCCTGCAGTGGTTAAAGAGGAGCAGTACTTTCTTGGGCAGTCCACTCCAGCCAGAACTTAAGGAGACACCCCACATTCCAAATGCCTTTGGCCAGGGTTCACCTTGACTGCGAGGGTGGAAAAAGAAGCAAGCAAGTAGGTGTGTTTGAGAATATCCCTGCAGATGTCTTGATAGAGAATGATTTTGATAATGCAGTACCTTGTGTGCATACAGTTACACGCAGTCAGGCTTGGAAACAGGCATTTGGGGCTGGTAGCCTGGGGGAGACCTAGACAGACCCCACACCTGAAGCCAGGGCTGGTGAGTTGGCTATTTCTGGGAGGGAGCTACCCTGTAGCAGTGAGCCTGAAGGTGAGCCACAGCTGCTGATAGGTACCAATGTTCTCTTGGACAGAGTGAATGCAAGGTAAAGGTGAGTGGGAGTATCCAGGTTGACAGTGAGGCTACGCTGTCAGTGGATACCAGACATCCTGTGGAAGTGGAGCTGGGAAGGGTCACAAAGGTAGAGTTGTGACAGACTCAGCTCATGGACCCTACCCTAAGAGGCTTGATGGAGGTAGTTAGGGAGACACCTGATCCTCGAGGAAAAGGGGAGTCTGTATACTGGAACAAAGGGTTACTGTATAGAGATAGTGGATTCCTGAGGGAGTGCTAGAGAGTGAGGTAATACAGCAGTTGGTAGTGCCTAGTGCCTACCGTCTGGCCCTTCTAACCATAGCCCATGACATTTCTTTTACAGGTCATATGGGCATAAAGCATATCAAAAGACATATTATACAGACCTTTTATTGGCCTGGATTTGAAAGGGATGTAACAAGGTACTGCAGGACCTGTGAGTAGTGCCAAAAAGTAGGTAAGGCAGGAGACAAGGTCAAAGCTCCTTTGATGTCTTTGCCTGTGATTGAGGATCCATTTCAGAGGGTAGCTATGGATATTGTGGGATGTATACCCCAAGTTCCACAAGGAAGACATATATCCTAGTGGTAATAGATTATGCTACTAAATATCCTGAGATGGTAGTCAGGGCGGAGGGGGCATAGCTGGTAAATCTGTGCCAGACTTTCCCAGGTGTGTGTGTGAAAATCAAATCTCAAAGAATGAGTGTGTCAGTTACTTGGACCAGGGACACAGAGCAATGGTTTCACAGAAAGGGTAGTGGAGGACTTGGCTTGGAACACTCTCCTAAGGACTCAACTCTACAGCTGTGGTCAGTGTTGAGTCTTATTTGGGCCCTGGTGAGAGAGAGGGAAACCCAGCCTCAGGATGGGAATGTGTCCCCTGAGTACTTTTAAGGAAAATTATGCTTGATGCAGAGAGCTGCATCTGGAAAAACTGTGTGCATCTATTTTTGTTCCAAGTGAACATCCCTCACTGGTGACAGTGATGAGGATTGAGGCTGCTTGATTACTGGCCCAGAGGAGGGCTGTCACAGAAGTACTGAAGTATTGTAACACTGAAAGCACAGTGCTGAGATGCAAATATAAAATACTGAGTAGCATATCCTACATTTTGGGTGTAATATTTTTCTAGAATGTTTGCTAATGAAAACATAAATAAATTTAATTTGTTTTCTAGTTAATTCTCTTACAAAATAACTTGGAGACAAGATCCTTTCTTTCAGTTCAGATATCCCAAAACATTTATTACAAAGTAACATGAAAAGTGAGGGCTATCAAAACGTTTCAGATGATACAAATACAGTTAATAATAATAATAATAATAATAATAATAATAATAAAAACCAAAGAAACATTTTTCAGCTTTACTTATGCCTATATTTCCTCTCAAATTTTTTTCTCAATCCTCTACTAAAATTGGACTTTGTATTGAGAAGTTCTAAGTTAATAGCGTCAGTATTTCAAAACTGTCACCTGTTTGGGTATTTTCCCTAATTATTTTGGCTTTGTTCCTAATTAAGAAAGTAATGTTCAACTGTGCACAGAAAGTGTATGCATACTATATTGTGGTTTAGTCTGAGGCAAACTCATATGCTATTACCTTTATTAAGGTCACAAATGTAGTATCTTCCAAGACTGATGCAAAAAGGAACAAATAAGTGTCTTTGACTGTTAGAAATATATATATTAGTAATATGCATTAAGCATTCAAGGTTTAAAAGGGTTAATACATTTATTCTGTTCACACTGCATGAATCTGCACAGCTATTAGAAACTTAACAAGAAGCATTCTATTTTCTGCTAATGTCAGCAAATAACAAGAAGTATTTCATTTCTACTAGTGTCATGAGACTTAACAAAGAGTTATTGATTTTCTGCTTATGCCATGAGAAAGTACACAGCTGTTAGAAGCTTTGATAAGGAGCACAATGGATGCTTGGAAGTATAAACCGTAGTCAGCATTACTTGTACCTAAGCTAAAAATGTACCTTGAATCTAGGCAAAATGTAACACATATATTACAACTGCACAAGTGAAGAAATGAAAGTTTGTGATGGGCTAAAATAAGCCCCAAGGCCAGGTTGTTTTTCTCAAATGTTTTGTAAATCAGCAGTTATTCTCAACTAGTCAGCAATTAGTCTAGTAACATTTTCTGTAGAACAATACAGAAAGCTGTGTTTAACTATGTCAGCAATAGAAGTAACATTTCTGTGTAACATGGAAAGAACTGTATAAAAATGCCATACTAATTATTAATGTCCAGACAAACCATTCTGCCAGCATGCTTTGTCTCCTTGCTGCAAGTTAATAAAGGGTGCCTTACTTGAACCTTACGTGAATTGGTCTTTGAAGTTTTTTCCTTTGACAGATTGGTCCTTTGGACCGGAACCCTCTCTTCACCTCGGATCAGACGGGCCAGGTGGTTGAAACTGTACGGGGAAGAAACCAAATCGGTTCTTCTTATTTGAAAAGCTCCGACTGAATTGTTGTTCAAAAGAGGCCAGCCACTTTCTGATCTGCAACTGAAGGACGGGTCTCCGCGAATCAGGTGATCAATCACGTAGGCTCAGGTAAGGTGAATCTACTTTTTCCTGTTTTCTGTTTTAGATCAGGGACTAGATTTGTATTGTTTTTGTCAAGACTGTATTTTTCCTTACAAGTCAGGGACAGAAAAGATTACTGTCTTGTCATAGATCAGGAGAAACAGAATAAGTAGGCAGTCATTCTGAAGAGACTATAATAAAATCCATGGTACCACATTAAAAAATTAAGAGGTTATGTAACGATCAAAAGGGTAGAACAAAATGGGTAATAATTGCACAAAAAGACCCCAAAATCCGCCGTTAACAGCAGACGCAAAATACATGCAGTCGGAGCGTGCCGACAATATTAAATATTATTCAAAATGGGTTAATAAATATGAATTTGACGGAAAATTAGAAAAATCCTCACTTATCAAACCTGTCAAACAGCTCAAAACCGATTCCAAAGGTCGGGTAAAAAAGCAACGTAAATTAGGAATTCCTCAGGCACACAGGTGGATTGAGGAAGAAAACCATATGGAACAAAAGAACAAAAATTCAAAAACAATGTTTTTAGATAAGGAGGACAATAACTTAGTAATAGCATCAGCCCCTCTGCCTCCCTTACCAGAATATGAAGTAAGTGAACAGGTTAGTCCACCCCCACGATATCCTGTGGTCACTGAAGAAAGAGGCATTATGAAAATAAAACTGTATATTAGAGATTCCATCGGGACCAGGTCTCGAACAAGGGCAGGTAACTCAAATGAAGGCATCAAGTTATATCAAATGGTTAAGAATTCACGATCTATGAGTGAAGAAGAAATGTGCCCACTTATAGAAGTACCTAATCCTCAGGCAGGACAAAATAATCAGGACCCAACTATTTTAGTGTATAGACCTTGGACTCCGGAAGATATCTGGAAAGCCACTGAGGGAATTCCCCATCCAAAAGTTAATTTTAGAAAATTCTCTAAAGATTTACAAGGAATGAGGCTGAGTTATAACCTAAATGGAGAAGAGGTAGAAAAAGTAGTTAGACAAATTGTGGGGCCAGATTGGCACATGATTAGTGGCAACTGGAATCCCCGTGACGCTGTGCAAAGACCCCTCCCACATAGCAGCGCAGAATTAGACAACAGAGTAAAAGGTCTTACAGACCACATCTCTGAAAAATGGAAGCCTAGGGCAGACTGGACTTGCATTAATCAATGCATCCACCAAGAAGGTGAAACTATTGACCGGTGTTATGCCAGACTATTAGAATGTTTTAACAACCACTGTGGAATGCAGGTTCCTGAAGATCAAACACAAAATACCCCATATGAACAGCAGTTAAAGAATACATTTTTAAAGAGCAGTATTGCACCTATAAGCAGTTTTATTACAAAACACATGGTAGACCATCGTACAAGCAGGTTACAGTCATTACTTGAATATGCTAGGCATGCCAAAAGGCATTTTAATAGCAAAAAGAAAAAGAAAGCTCAAGTATTTTCTGTAGAAGATGGAGCAGAAGTTTATGTAGTACAGTCCGGGAAAAAGGGCAAGAAAAATGCACAGGGAAACAAACAATCTGAACAATAATCAGAGGATTTTGAAGGACGAAAGAAAAGGGGTGAATGTTTTAAATGCGGTAAAAAGGGACACTTGGCAAAGGATTGCAGGAAAAACAAGAAGGCAACCACGGAAGACAAGGAGGGTGAGGACTGACTATATGGTAGTCAGGAATCACTAGAAGGGGATAGTGAAGAATGGACAAATGAGAATGTGATAGAGGGAGTAGAGGATGTGACAGAAGAGATAGAGGAAGTACAAGAAGTTAGTGACAATGAAGAAAATGAAATATTAGACCTAGCTTTATTGAGCTTGGAGCTCTATTTAGTAGACATGAAACCAGAAGTTACACTCTTGGTTGAAGGGAGGGAAGTCAAATTCTTGTGTGACTCAGGGGCATCACGAACCCTGATACATCCCTCCAAACTGCCAGAAAACACGGAGTCACCTGATTAAATACTGGTAAAAGCAGCTAATGGATAGCTGTATCGGGAGCCCCTCTCCCATAATATTGCAATAACTAATCCAGTTTCAGGATTGACTCAGAAAAGCAAAATTGTTGTTTCTGCAAAATGCCCAGTAAACCTCTTGGGCAGAGACCTCATGCAACTATTCGGTATAGCAGTAGTCCCAACCATGCAGGGTATGGAAGCACAGCGACAAATTGATACCTTTGCAGTATAATCGGAGGGTGAAATGTTTTATTGGTACAGTCAGGAATTGGTTACGACTGGTCCAGGGACTGTGACCGAAGAATTAATGAATGTAGCCATCAGCAAATTCCCCTCCCTTGACATTGATAAGCAACACCTGTTGCACTGTACCCTGTGTTATTGTAACACACCAGGACCTGATAAGGACTATGAGTAATAATTGTTTAAGAATCATGCAAACAGATTGATATTATATAACCTGTACTGGGACACAGAAGGGAACAGTGTAGCCAGTTGTTCATTGCCCCAGGAGTTCTTTACACTTTATAAATCTAATTGATTACCACGTTAGCTTAACCAAGAACAAAAATATAGAATGGACAGACCTAGGAGAAAAAGTCACGAGATGGGAGAAACAGACAGAACTAGAACTGTCAGAACTGGGAATACAAATACAGAAGTTGAATTGGATAACTCAGACCCACCCAGCCATGCACTTGCAGCCTAGCAAGGACAGCTGATTAGCACTCCTATGAAAGGAGGAAGAGAATGCCTTGCAGAATATACCAGAAACTCTCTGGTCAACAGGAAAATCAGATGTAGGACTTATTCGTACAGTGGGACGAGTTACTATCATGCCAAAGTCAGCATTCAGACCACAGAAAAGAGTATCCCTTAAGAAAAGATGCAGAGGCAGGAATAAAGCCTATTATAGCAGCCTTACTTAAAGGGGGAATACTGGTAGAATCTCCCAATTCATCATGTAATACACCCTTATTTCCAGTTAAAAAAGCAAATGGAGAATGGCGTATGGTCCAAGATTTACAAGCTGTAAATGATGCAGTAATACCAAGGGCACCTACGGTGCCAGACCCACACACCCTGTTGAATGATTTAAAACCGCAACAGAAGTATTTTTCTGTGGTAGACATCAGCAATGCGTTCTTTTCGATACCGATACACGCTGATAGCCAGTATTGGTTTGCATTCACATTTCAGGGGAAAAGGGTATACATATACACGACTACCACAGGGGTATTGTGAAAGTCCAATGATATTCTCACAAGAAATGACAAGCAACTTGGCGGGATTCACCCCACCAAGAGGCAGTCAGATTTTACTTTATGTTGATGACATCTTGCTGGCGGCCCCCACCCAGCAAGATTGTAGAGAAGATACCATAGCGCTATTACGATTCTTAGCCGCTGAAGGACATAACGTAAATAAAAATAAACTGCAGCTTTGGAAAAAACAAGTCAAATACCTGGGATATGTAATATCCAAAGAAGGCAGAACATGAGATGAGGACAGAAAAGTAGCAATATTGCAAGCACCAAAACCCATTACCAAGAAGGAAATGATGTCCTTCCTGGGTACAACTAATTTCTGCCGGAGCTGGATTCCAAACTATGCTTTGGAATCTGCACCTCTGACTGACCTCATATATAAGAAGCCTATGGTAGCACCGGATTTGTTACAATGGACACCAGAAGCAGAATCTGCTTTCTGCAAACTGAAGCAGTTAATAGCATCCTCGTTAGTTCTAGGATTACCAAACTACCATAAACGTTTTTTCCAAACTGTAGATTGTAAGCAAGGTTATATGACATCAGTGTTAACACAATAGCATGGGGATAAGCAACGCCCCATTGCTTACTATTCATCACAACTAGACCCAGTGGCACAGTCCTTACCCCACTGTGTACAAGCAGTAGTTGCAGCTGCAATGGCAGTACAGGCTTCGGCCTCAGTAGTCTTATTCCACCCTCTCACTTTGAGAGTGCCTCATGCAGTCACGATTATTTTACTACAAGAAAAGGTGGTATATCTTTCCCCTGCTAGGCATCTTTCCTGTATGACTATATTGTTGAGCCAACCTCACATGACAATTGAGCGATGCATGACTTTGAACCCTTCTACTCTGCTCCCGCCCCTGCAGATGGCACACTACACTGCTGCCTGCAGGTAATTGAGCAAAAGACACTACCTAGAAAAGATCTCATGGATGTCCCCTTGGATGATGCCGAGGTGACATACTACGTGGATGGTTTGTGCAAAAGGGGTCCTGCAGGACAGAACCTAGTAGGATATGCAGTAGTTTCTGACACTGAGATTATAGAAGCAAAACCTTTACCACACAACTTATCTGCACAGGCAGCAGAATTGATTGTCTTGACACGGGCATGTACCTTAGCAAAGGGTAAATGTGTAAACATTTTTACTGACAGCCAGTATGCTTTTTCTACTGTACATGTTTTTGCGCAACAGTGGAAAAACCGAGGAATGATAACATCTACTGGCAAACCTATAAATCATGCACAGTTTATTTTAGATCTTTTAGAATCTATTCAGTTACCTCAGAAAATAGCCATTTGTAAATGCACAGCTCACACCAAGCAACAAGATAGGATTTCAAAAGGTAATGCAAGAGCTGATACAGCTGCAAAACAAGCAGCTTCTGAAGTATTTCTTTTAAATGAGGAACTACAACCCTCTGAGATTTTAGACTTAGAAATGTCAAAAACAATGCAGACACTCACTACGCAAGCTGAAAAACAAAGATAGGTAAAACGAGGAGCAATTCTCGAAAAGGGGCTGTACATCTCTAAAGAAGGGAAACCGATACTACCATCTAATTTGTTTAGATATGCAGCTTTGTTGAGCCATGGGCAGTGCCATGTCTCAACAGGGGGGGATGGTACAGCTGGTGAACCAGGTGTTCACAATGTACGGATTTACAAACTACTCTAAAAAAGTTTGTTTGACGTGTCAAATTTGCAACAAACATCATGCACAAGGGGCGTTAAAGCCCAAGCAAGGGAGTTTCCCTACACCACCATATCCGTTTCATACTATCTGCATGGATTTCATAGAATTGAACAAATGTGAAAACAAGAAGTATTGTCTTGTCATTGTAGATACGTTTTCCAGATGGGTGGAAGCCTTTCCAACCAAAAATCCAGATGCAGCCACGGTAGCAAAAGTACTTGTCAAAGAAATCATCCCTAGATTCGGCATTCCAGAAAGGATCTACAGTGACAATGGTACACACTTTGTAAACCAAACCATACAGCAGTTAAATAAGCATTTTGGTATTTCCTTAAAAAAATCATTGTGCATACCATCCGCAATCTGCAGGGCTAGTTGAAAGGCATAATGGTATATTAAAAAACAAATTGAGAAAGTTAATAGCTGAGACAGGAAAGAATTGGCTGTATTGTTTGCCCCTGGCGCTGTTGAGCATGAGAACTGTTCCGACTGCAAAAGGATTGACTCCTTTTGAAAAACTATTTGGAAGGGCTTATTATACACCCCAGTGGAAACTTCTCATGTCCTCAGACCAGGAAGCTGATTTTACACTAGCTGAGTATATGAAGAAAGTCATGAATTCTAAACATCTGTTGCAGTCAAATTCTGTTTCAGATAGAAAGCAAACCGAGACATCAGAGGTGGCAGTGACACCCGGGGACTGGGTGTGGATAAAGGCCAAAAAAAAGAAGAATTGGTCATCACTAAGGTGGGAAGGTCCATACCAGGTGCTTCCTTCGACACCCACTGCAGTCAAGATAGCAGAGCGAGCCTCGTGGATCCACCTGATGCACTGCAAACTAGTTAAAAACTTTGAACTGGACAAAAATCTTACCTCTCCATTGGGGCCCTCAGCACAAAGTCTGGCTACAAAGGGGGGTCAGATCAATAGGACTCATCTGTCTCAACCCCAGTGAAGAAACCATCGGTGCTGAAGGTCCTATTAGGGCAGAGAGTAAGAATACATGTCTGAAATAAAGATGACAGGATCCAGTAAGATCCAGATGTCCCTATTCGGAAGAGTCAGAGAAAACAGGAATGCAGAACAACAGTTTCCTCAGAAGTATTGCATAATCATCCTGTTGACTGTACTAGTGACAATAATCTTTTTGTTGTGGCCATTCCTTTTCCCAGCCACACAAACTGAACTGAATAAACGTGGAGAGTCGCATGTAGAGTGGCACCAAAACTTCAACACTTACCAGGCAATCAAATATGTGTATGCTGAGACCTTCAATGTTTCGAATTGCTGGATTTGCACAGTTTTGCCAACAGCATACGGGGGGTTATTGTTAACTTCAGTCCCCCTAGGAGCCAACAAGACCTGGGAAAACTTAGTCTATGATACATCAGATGTCACATCACAAGATAAAGTAGCATTGCACTTGTCTGTTCGACAGAAGGGAACTGTGTGTTTTTACAAAAATGATACAGTTCAGGTGGGTTGGAGCAATTGCAATGTGACTGTTCCCTATAGATGCTACAATAAAACTGGCAACACAGGTTCCTATTGCAACACAAGCTATGATTCATTTTTTGAACTGATGCATAGGACAACTGATGAAGTAAAACATAATGCTGACCTCTATAAACAACTGATTATAGTTGACAAAAAAATGTTTCATCCAGAGCCAGGACATAGTAAAGTTACTACCAAAGTAGAAGATTGCTACTTTGTATGTGGTAGGAAAGCATATAAGTGGTTACCTGAGAATTGGTCCGTCAGTTGTTATTTGGGGTACCTGGTTCCGGCCATACGACACACAGCAGTTTTACCTCAGGGGAAAATTCGGAATGTTTGATGAGAAATCAAGAAGCCTGTCAACCCAGTGGGGCAAATCAATGCGGGCTGGAAAAACCATCATGCTGTGAACCTATGGAAAAATGGACTGTCACATATGGACTTGTGTGATGCCATCATCTCGTGGGCAGATGTATTTCCAGCATATGGAGCAACAAAATCAATCTGGGAACTGAGAAAACTGTCTAAACTTCTCGAAATAATGAGCAATGCAACCTTTTCTGCTCTAGAATTGATGACTGATGAACTGACTGCCATGAGAACTGTAGTGCTTCAAAACCACATGGCTCTTGACTTCACCCTAGCGGCGAGAGGAGGTACTTGTGCTTTAATCCAGGAGGAGTGCTGTTCGTATATTCCTGACCACAAACACGAGATAGACAATCACCTTGAGGTAATTCAGCAGGTGTCGGCTATGACCAAGCCAGGACCAAATCCATTGACGGACTTTTTCCAGAGATTGTTTGGGGGGGTGGGTCAGTATCCTAATGAACATCCTGATTGCCATCTGTGTAGGAATGATCCTGCTGGTGGTATGTGTATGCTGCTGCATCCCCTGCATGAAAAGACTGATTAAAGACTTTACAGACATGTTAGTTTCAGAAACCTTATACCAAGGTGCTGAACTTGAAGAATTGTTGAAAAATTGAAAATGCTTTCATAAGTTTAAACTGAATGACTCTCTTAACTGCAAATCCTGAATATGAAGAGGTTAGGGGAAGAAAAAAAAACTGTTTATGGTTATTTTGAAAGTAGAATAAAAGTATTAAAAGGGGGGAAATGTTAGAAAAATATGTATTAGTAATATGCATTAAGCATTCAAGGTTTAAAAGGGTTAATACATTTATTCTGTTCACACTGCATGAATCTGCACAGCTATTAGAAACTTAACAAGAAGCATTCTATTTTCTGCTAATGTCAGCAAATAACAAGAAGTATTTCATTTCTACTAGTGTCATGAGACTTAACAAAGAGTTATTGCTTTTCTGCTTATGCCATGAGAAAGTACACAGCTGTTAGAAGCTTTGATAAGGAGCACAATGGATGCTTGGAAGTATAAACCATAGTCAGCATTACTTGTACCTAAGCTAGAAATGTACCTTGAATCTAGGCAAAATGTAACACATATATTAGAACTGCACAAATGAAGAATTGAAAGTTTGTGGTGGACTAAAATAAGCCCCAAGGCCAGGTTGTTTTTCTCACATGTTTTATAAATCAGCAGTTATTCTCAACTAGTCAGCAATTAGTCTAGTAACATTTTCTGTAGAACAATACAGAAAGCTGTGTCTAACTACGTCAGCAATAGAAGTAACATTTCTGTGTAACATGGAAAGAACTGTATAAAAATGCCATTTACTAATTATTAATGTCCAGACAAACCATTCTGCCAGCATGCTTTGTCTCCTTCCTGCAAATTAATAAAGGGTGCCTTACTTGAACCTTACGTGAATTGGTCTTTGAAGTTTTTTCCTTTGACATTGACTCACTTCATGTAAACAGCACATTTAAATCAAGAAAAGTGGAAGTAATAAAGTCAAAGTGCAAATACTATTGGAAAAGGAGACTTTTCCGGGAAGCAACATGACTGACATGCACACAACAAATTCCATCTAATGAGATATCTAGTTTGTTCAGAAAAATGAGTGCATAGGTGAACTCCAGAAATGTTTCTTCTTTATGGTTAACCCTACATTGAACTTTTAAAAAACACAATGGAGCACACTGGTGGAACACACAACCATAAAAAACAGGGTCTATATTCCAAAATCAAACTTCCAAAATGTCGAACACCATAAGTTTGAATTTGGAAGATTGAATTCGGATAACATCGACACCTCAAAACAGCAAATTTTTTCCCAGGGAAAAAATTCGCTGTTCAGAAAAACACACACATAACACAATCACACCAAACACCTTCAAAACCTACACTAAACCTAACATACACCACTATCTATGCACTAACGTTAGCCCAGCCCTAACCCTAAAGTCCGTCGCTACCGCACACTTACCTGACCCGCACCCTAACCCTAAAGTCCTTCACTACCGCACACTTACCTGATCCGCACTCTAACTCTAAAGTCTGTTACTATCATACACTTACCTGACCTGCACCCTAACCCTAAAGTCCGTCACTACCCATTTGTACGCTTACCTTGACCCGGTCCGAAAATGCCGAAGTCGCAGAAACGGCCAGCTGAATTCTTTCCCTGGGAAAGAATTCGGGTTTCTGCAGCTTCGACATTCTCAACTTTTGACTTACCAATATTCGGCGTTCACAACATTCGATTTTGTGATATAGACCCTAAAAAACAACACTCCACCTGAGTCAGGATCAGCCACACCACAGTGGGAATACAAGAATCCACAAACCAAGAAAAGAACAATTGTTTATTCCTGCAACGTAATCCAATAAATGGCAATAAAAGTGGTGGTAAGTCCAGGATTGATGTGGATGAAAGCGCTTACCACCACTTTTTTGACAGCCCACGGGCAGGGGTAGGTCATATATGACCAAAAAAAAATAAATAAAAAAATACTGTTATTGCTGCCATGCTGACAAGAGCACAAAGAACCGTCGTATTTCCCTGGTGGACAGACATATGAGGTCTGATTGAGCAGAGAACTGATGGGTGACAGTCAGAGGGAAAAATTAAAAAAAATGAAACTACAGAGCTTTTGGGAGGTGGTTTTTGGTTTGGTTGTTTGAGCTTTTGGGATAAAAATATAATGCAGAAGAGGAATTCAAAGCCAGAGTTAGAGTGCAACTTAAAAGAAGACATATGTAGGTAATTATAGATAATCTATTTATTTTTCATATGGAATACAGCACTGGTTAGACACTTAAGTGCTTGAAAGAGAATATAGTCCAGAATCAAAAAGCATGACATGTTTCATCCTCATTTCAATACATTACTTTCACTGAAACATTTGTAAACAGCTGCTTGTCTTAGTTGTTGTCATGATCGAGCATGCATTAGCATTATGAGCTCACTGGTTATTATATTAAGAACTCAAATTTTCTTTCTTTTGTAGAAAAATCCAAGTTATTTTTTGCAGCAATAACATTTCTACTTGCTGTAGTGATTAAGGGATCCAGATCCATAATGCTCATAAAGGATTGCAGGAAAAATTATTACTATGATTTATTTATTAAATACATTTAATGGTTATGCTAGACTTTGATGTACAAGGGTATCTTGATCTGCACTTACATATACATATGACAAGCAAAACCAACTCTTTGAATCATACTTGGAATCCTATAGTAATAAAAACAGATAAAAATACGTTAAACTTGATAAATAATTCAGGTTGTCCGATCTCACAGTTCAGTATTTTCATGATTTCATGTTATTTTGAATTTTATAATATGATTACATTAAAATATATCATCAAAATGGATTTAATGTTTATTACATAGTTTAACAATGGGTATAAAACGTTAAACAGCTGCATCACTACCTTTACATTTTATCTTTCACAAGATTAAGAATAATCCTGAGAAAAATGTCTCAGGTGCAATATAGAGAGGATCAGAATACAAATAGTTTTTCATAAACGTACCCACATGCTTTTCGTTTTCTGGTTTGATAAACTTTAACATACAATCTGAATTTTATTTGTGCTGCCAAACTGCATTGTCAGTTTTTGTTCTTATTAATGCTAAATTAAACAGAATGTTTTTTTCTTTAAACTGTTTACTGTGGTATATAAGGAAACAGCTGACTTTTACTGATTTGTTGCATAAGTCAGATCACAGTCACCAGTTTATTTTCCTGTCAGGTACCAGGGAGACATTTCAATGCCAGGAAGAGTAACATAAATAAACCAGGTTAGAGAACGGATCCTCTTGCAATTTTAGGGTAATATTATACCATGTAGAGTTAATTTCTGTAATTAGTACCATTTTGTTGTAATATAAGCTATAACTACTCATTTACCTAGTTTGCTGTTTGTCAGTTTATGCTTCTAGACAGAAATTATTTTAATCAGTTTACATCAAACAACTTTACAGACTTAATTAAATCGTATAAACTTACACTTTTTTTGTGAATATTTATTTATTTATTACATTTGTTAACCGAGTTATGTCCGACTGGGCCATCAGCCTGTTTTCAGTGGAGGCCCGGGGAGAAAACCTCCACAAGCAATAACAAAGCTTACATTAATTATAAATATAATACAGTAGACAGTATAGAATACAAACAATAGTACACATGTATACAGAGTATATAAACATAAACAGAAAAAATTAATTACAAAGATTATTTTTAAGATGGCAATACTAATTACAAAGTGTGCACAACAAATAAAATTGAGTGCAAGCTTTTATGGGTTAGCAGATTTAGAGAAAAGATGGAAGGAGTATAGTTTGAGGTAAAGGAGGCTAAGATATGGGAGGTAGTAGAATTAGCCTGGTGAATGACAGGAGCAAAGCCAGTGAAGTAGTTTGAACCCATGGTGGTGATAATTGTGTGTGATGGACTGTGGAAGAGAGTTCCACAATTTGGATATTTCGTGGGAGTAAAGGGAGTCACCATGGTAGTTATGGGAGCGGGATACCTTTAGTATTAGTTTGTTGGAGGATCTGAGATCCTGGGTAATGATATTAGGTTGGATAAGGTTAGGGAGGGCAGGGCAGTTAATGGGTTGGTATATTATTTTATGGGCCATGGTCATTTGGTTGTGTGATAAAAGATTAGGGAGTTCTAACCAGTTGAGCTGAGAGAGGGCAGAGCAGTGGTGAGTCTTGCAAGACTGATTAGTAGCAAATTTGGTGATTTTGTTGTAGCAGGATTTAAGGTTATTGAGCTCAGATTTATGAACGTTTGTAAACATTTGAGATCCATATAGGAGAGTGGAAAACAGATGTGACTGAGCAGTAGCAATTCTGGCACTCTGAGTGAGATATGGTTTAGCCCTATAGAGGGTGCCAAGATTGGTGTGAACTTTCTTGATGGTAATAGATATATGCTTGTCAAATTTTAGGTAATCATCTATTATGACACCTAGCAGTTTAGCCTAGCTAGTGGGCTGAATTATGGTTCTATTTGAAGATAGAATTGTGAGTGGGAGCTGTCCAGGTTTGGATAATTTGTTTCTGAAGGCAATCTGTCTTTTTTTTCCAATAAAGCTCATAAATGCCCAGTGAGAGGAACTTACTAACATAACTCTCTACCAGCTGAGTGACTAGGGAATATTCTGATGATGTGATGTGGATAAACTGAATAAATTTACTAAAGACGACATCAGTGAACTGCAGGGCATCAAGGGTTAGACTGAAATAGGTTATAGAACACATACCTGCTTTTAGTCATGATAGACTAAGATGGGACAGCATAACTGAAGCAAAATAATAGATTGTTGTTATCCCCCTTCCTGATTACATACACCTTCATAATCGTACAAATAAAAAGAGACCCCTGAAAACAGCAGAGACACAAAAGTTTGCCAGTAACAATGCACTTCTGGGGATCTACTAAAGGACCTAATTTGAGCTATATGGCTCATATTAAAAAGCCCTGCTCCTGTAATGTGTTAATTCACAATACAGAGATATGTTGTCACAGTGAGATAAGATCTCATTACTGAATAATTTGCATTTCTATGGATCAGATTTATTACTGTGGCGTAGAGATTATTGCTGATGTATATGTTATGGTAGTGAACTGCTGCTCATTTAGGCATTTGCATTCACCCTCATAGTCACTCTCCCACGAACACAAGTAATCATTCAAACATAAACACACACACACACTCGCGCGTGCATACACGTGCACATGCACACGTAAACATGCAAACACACATGTAAACACACACACACACACACACACACACACACACACACACACACACACACACACACCAACCACAGTCCACATACATATTTCCCTGACTTATCTTTCCTCCTACCCCCAGATTACAATAATATTTTAAGTGGCATTATGGTATATTTGTAGAATCCATTGTGTCTAGCGTCAATTTCCCATAGTGATATTGGTGAACTTAAGGCAATTTAATCCTTTCTGTTATCCCTGGTGTTTAGCATCGTTGCAGGCACAAAAAAAAAACTCTGCGTCAAACAGCTCTGATGAGGATAGTATTGTCTCAGTGTTAAACTAAGACAAGGATCCTTACCTGCACACCAGTAACAAACAAATGGTATATGTTTGCTGAAATAAAGTAATTTGCAGTCTTGCATAGGACATCATTCAGAAAGTTGATAAATTAACATTAAGATAAATTCTAATATTCTAATTAGAAAAGTTGGCACTGATGGGATGATAGAAAATTTGGACATTACCGGACGGTGCAGTGGTGCAGCAGTAGTGTTGTCACCTCACAGCAAGAAGTTCCCCGGTTCAATTATTGGCTGGAATGCCTTCTGTGCAGAGTCTGCATGTCTTCCCTGTGTTCATGTGGGTTTGCTCCAGTTTCCTCCAAGATTACAAAGACATGTGTTTGGACCATTTCTCCCTGTTGGCTTTGTTCCAAGTTGGACTTTCCAGGTAAGCAAATGTTAAACAAATAAAAATTACTGGAAATGTGTGCGTGTGTGTGTGTGTGTGTATCTATATATATATATATATATATATATATATATATATATATATATATATATATATTATTAATCAATCTGCATGTGTGTGCATCTCAAGTAATTAAAATGCATTTTATTCTCTATCTTCTATATATATATATATATATATATATATATCTATATACATGTATATAAAGTTTCTGAAATACTGAACATCCCAAATTTTGTCGACTCGTTTTGGTGGACAAAACAGGTGGTTGATAAGTGTGTGAGATTAACTCTCCCTGGTGTTGAGCAATATGTCCTTTTCTAGGAATTGTGT